>NW_024634469.1:0-369 GCF_008729295.1 Plectropomus leopardus
GAAGTGTTTTCAGCTGTTTTTGGGACATGTCATATTTTGACATTTTTTCCATACTATAGCCTTGCCTTTTCCGTCATTTTTTCAACGTGTAATTTCATGGTGTTTTGGGCCATTTTTGCAACATCCTATGCTATGGCGTGTTTTGGCACGCTAGTTTATGCTGTTTTGAAGTGTTTTCAGCTGTTTTTGGGACATGTCATATTTTTACATTTTTTCCATACTATAGCCTTGCCTTTTCCGTCATTTTTTCAACAGGTAATTTTATGGTGTTTTTGGCCATTTTTAAAACATTCTATGCTATGGCGTGTTTTTGCACGCTAGCTTATGCTGTTTTCAAGTGTTTTCAGCTGTTTTTGGGACATGTCATAT
>NW_024634470.1:0-397 GCF_008729295.1 Plectropomus leopardus
GTGTGTCTTGGCACGCTCTTTTATGCTGTTTTGAGGTGTTTTCAGCCCTTTTTCGGACATGTCATATTTTGACATTTTTGCCATACTATAGCCTTGCCCTTTTGGTCATTTTTTCAACTGCCATTATTAGGGTGTTTTTGGACGTTTTTGCAACAAACTATGCTATGGTATGTCTTGGCACGCTCTTTTATGCTGTTTTGACGTGTTTTCAGCTGTTTTTGGGACATGTCATATTTTGACGTCTTTGCCATACTATAGCCTTGCCTTTTCGGTCATTTTTTCAACTACCATTATTTTGGTGTTTTTGGTCATTTTTGCAACAAACTATGCTATGGTGTGTCTTGGCATGCTCTTTTATGCTGTTTTGAGGTGTTTTCAGCTATTTTTGGGACATGTC
>NW_024634471.1:0-7416 GCF_008729295.1 Plectropomus leopardus
AAAAAACATCGCTGCTGAGAGGCTCCGAAAATCCGCTAAATAGCGATAAAGTCGGCACGTTAGTAGTCCTCTCCTCCGTCACCCTGGGACCTTAGATCGTCTTGTTCGTTTGTTTTTGGACGTGGAAATGTTGTTTTATTGCATAACATCCGTAACAGTGACAGGGGTAACTGAGTTTTTTGGCCATAACTCAATTCATTCTTGAGTTACGGCCAAAAACATGCTGTGTGAGGTCAGAATGACCATTGACCTTTGACCACCAAATTCTAATCAGTTCATTCTTGAGTCTAATTGGACGTTTGTGCCAAATGTGAAGAAATTCTCTCAAGGCCTTTTTGAGATTTCGTGCTCACAAAAATGGGCCAGACAAACAACCCAAAAACATGTTGCCTCCAGCTGCAGCTATCACCCAAACAGAGGCACAAAAACTGTCATCACACCACTTTACAGAAGTGGGAAGAACACAGTCCTGGTCTGGACCTTGAAGGACAGATCGAGCAGCGTCCTCGATGACATTATTAAGCTTTGGTTATAATTATTACTATTAATACGACTGTCAGACGGAGTGAGCTCAACCCTGTGATCAGCTCGCTGGTTTGTTTAATATTTAATCCCATGCAGCCTGCAGACACATTCAGCTAAATAATGTGCATAATTACTGGCAGTGATTCCAGTGCACGTCACAACACATTATTAATATCATCCTGAATCACTACAGACCAACAGCACTGACCTCCACCACTGAAAAACTGCTTGATTTCAAGTCCTGGACTCCCCTGGCCGCTAAGCAAAAGTCGTCTTCAAAAACTTTAATTTTGACTTTAACATCATTCAAAGAGATCTAATAAACGGTTAACTCCACCATCACCTCGTCCCACCTTTCCTCATCTGTTCGATTCAGAGTTTTCTCAGCGACAGACTTCAGTCAGTCAAACTGGGCACCATTACCTCCCCCTCTGTCACTGTCTACACTGGAGCTCCCCAAGGCTGCGTTCTGGGACCCTTTACACACTTTACACCGATGATACTAAACTTACAGAGTGATTCACACTGGGAAGAGTTTTAGTATCCATGAGCTGCCAGAGTGGATAAAACAGCATCAAAATATAGCTTGTTGATCCAGTGGAGGATCCCCCACACCCCCGACAGAGGTACTAGCTAAGGCCCTCCTAATACAAAATATATCCTTAAATCAAAGAAACATCTAAAAATCCTAGAAACATCCTTAAATTCTACAAATGTGCTAAAATCAGAGAAATGCCCTAAAAACTTTGAAATATCTTAGAAATATGCTCAAATTCTGGAAATGTTCTAAAGTCCTAAAAAGCCCTACAATCCTAAAAATGTGCTATAATCCGAGAAATACCCAAAAATCCTACAAACGTGCATAAATCCCTGAAATGTCCTCAAATCCTAGAAATGTCCTCAAATCCTCAAAATGACCTAAAAACCTAGAAATTTCTTGTAATCTCAGAAACATCAACATAGAAATGTCCTGAAATCCTAGAAACGTGCTTAAATAAAAGAAATGTCCTAAAATCTTAGAAATGTGCTAAAATCTTAGATGTGCTAAAATGCTAGAAACATCCTAAAATCCTAAAAATGTCCTAAAATCCAGACTATGAAAACCAACTTTCTCTATAGAGGAGACTTAAGTGTGAATCTGAATCTGAATCCTTTTTCTCTGTCGCTCATTTCCCAGATACTACGTATGTGTGACACTGCTGATCTACTTTCTGCCCCTTTGCATTATGGGATGTGCGTACACGATCGTGGGCGTCACCCTGTGGGCGAGCGAGATTCCCGGAGACTCCTCTGAACACTACAAACAACAGCTGAACGCCAAACGCAAGGTGATGCAAACACACACAGACCAGTTCTGGCCGTGCAGCGTCTCCAAACACCATCATTTGATTTGATGGTTTTTTAATCCCCACGTGGGAAAACAGAAATGCTGAGAGATTATTTTAAACCCGCCGTGCGCCCACTCTGTGTTTTTTTGTCTGTGGCAGGCAGTGAAGATGATGATCGTGGTTGTGTGTACGTTTGCTGTCTGCTGGCTGCCCTATCACATCTACTTCCTCCTGCACCAGTTCTTCCCCGAGTTATTCGAGCAGCGCTACATCCAGCAGGTGTACCTCGCCATCATGTGGCTCGCCATGAGCTCCACCATGTACAACCCCATCATCTACTACTGCCTCAACAGCAGGTAGGCTGCCCTAAAATCCTAGAAGCATCCAAAAAATGTCCTAAAATCCTAGAAATGTCCTGAAAACTGAAAAACATCCTAAAACCCAAACATGCTAATATCTGAGAGCAACCTATAATCCTAGACTTGTCTTAAAATCCTAGAAATGTCCTCAAATCCTGGAAATATCCTAAAATTCTAGAAACACGCTAAAATCCGATAAACGTTCTAAAATATATAATATATAATATAACAGGCTAAAAAATGACAAATGTCCTAAAAAATAGAAATGTGCTAAAATCCTTGAAATGTCTTAAAATCCTAAATATGTCCTACAATCCTAGAAATGTGTTAAAATATCATGAACATCCTAAAATCCAAGAAAAGTCCTACAATCCAAGAAATGACCTGAAGTCCGATAAGCGTCTAAAAAATCCTGCAAATGCCCCATGATACTAGAAATGTCCTCAAATCCTAGAAACGTGCTAAAATGCTAGAAACGTGCTAAAATGCTAGAAATGTGCTAAAATGCTAGAAATGTCCTAAAATACGTTGAATGTCCTAAAATCATAGAAATGTGCTAACATTTTAGAAATTTCCTAAAATCCTTGAAATATCCTAAAATACTACAAATGTCTTAAGATCCTAGAAATGTCCTAAAATTCTAGAAATGTGCTAAAATCATAGAAATATCCCGTAATTCTGGAAATGTGCTAAAATCTTAGAAACAACCTTAAAACCCTAGAAATGATTGAAATCTGATAAGTGTCCTTAAATCCTAGAAAAGTGCTAATATCCGAGAGATGTCCTAAAATCCTCCAATAATCTACCACGGGCTCAACAGCAGGTAGGAGGCGTGTCGTCGTATCATCCTGTCAAAAAGACGAGCTCTGTCCGTTTCTCTGTCTGCTCGTGTGTAATCTGTAATCTGTGTTTGTGTCTGTAATCTCACCTCTTTAATCCGCCCTGTTGTGAAATGCAGGTTCAGAGCAGGTTTCCAGCAGGTGTTTTGCTGCTGCGCTCCCGCCGCCGTCAAAGACGAGCTGGAGCTCAAGTCGCCGCGCTACCTGCAGACACAGGTGAGATTAAGAGAAACCGATCAGGAGGACGACGGGTCTGCTGATCACGAAAAGCATGAAAACCACAATGTGCATCACTTTACCTTCAACCGGGCTTTTCTCAGTCCCTGTCGTCAAATACAGATGTTTTATCGAACCCGTCAGCGTACCATATCAACGCCAAAGGCGCCCTTTACTGCAGGGATCCTCAGCTGGTTTTGTCTGGGAACAGGATTTTAGGATTTTTTTAGGATTATAGGACGTTTCTAGGATTTTAGGACATTAGAGTCTTAGCCAGGACCTCTGCCAAGTTTGAAGGATTTTAGGAGGTTTTTGGATTGCAGTTCATTTCTTGGATTTTGGCACATTTGTAGGTTTTTAGGACGTATCTAGGATTTTAGGACATATCATGGATTTATGCAAGTATCTACGATTCAGGACATTTCTAGAATTTGAGGGATTTTAGGTCATTTCTAGGAATTTAGCACTTTTCTAGGATTTTAGGATGGTTCTTGGATTTTAGCACAGTTGTAGGATTTCAGGACATTTCTAAGATTATAGCACAAATGTAGGTTCAAGGACAGGATTATAGGACATTTCCAGGATTTAACATGTTTCTTGGATTTTAGGATGTTTCTAGGATTATTCATTTACAGGAATTAACATATCTGTGAATCAAATGTTTTCCAAAAGGTTCACAATTATATATATTAAAAAAACATAAGAAATGAGTAAAGAAGCAAGTATTAAATTTGTGATTATGTCCTTCCATGAATGAATCTATCAATAATTTAACCATCTGTGTTTTCAGGTGAGTATATATCGAGCCAGTCGGATGGAGACGGTTGTTTCCACCGCTGTCCAGCCTGAAGCGGCGGAGCAAAAGACGGCAGAGCTGCCGTCCTGCTCCCCCCACAGCCAGCCTCATCCAGAGGTCACATCCAACGGCTCGGGCTCGGAGACGCTGACCAAGAGCCCCGACAGCAGCTCACAGTAGAGCAAACACCATCAGGTGGTGCGGGGACACAGCGTGGACGTGTGACGAGCGGCGGCTCAAAGCGCCTTCAGCTCTCACAGTTGTGAAGAGGCAGCGGAGCTCAGACGCTGTCGGACCGTCGGGAGCGTTATTTATCTGTGACGTTTGGCTCGAACCAGCAAGACAAGTGCATTTAAACCACACGGAGAGCTACGAAGATCATCAGGGAGAGGGGGAGTCAAAACCAGAGGAGGACATACTCGCATCTTACTCGAGTATTTCCAGGTTTTTTACTTACTAAAGTTAAAGCTGGAGTTTGTGTCCACCTCTGTGAGTCAGAGTAATTACACAACAACATAAAAGCGTGCTTAAAGGTCGAGTGAGTCGTTTTTCCACACTTGATGAAAAATATCCGCTAACATCTGGCTTTTGTATTTAATTGGAAAAGTTATAACCAGCGTTCACTCCTCAAATCACTGCAGTACTTGAGGATATTTATCAGCCTCAGAAACACGACACCTACACATGCGCTAATTTAAGCCAAATAAAACAAAGTACAAGCATGCAAGCAGCCTTAGAACATTAATCCAAAATTTGTCCACGCCAAATTTGAGACAGAGACTGATGATAAAAAAAGAAGGAGCATTTTCACTGGCCTCCATGCTGCTTTCTGCTGTTTGCTAATCTGTTTTCATCTTGTCTGTGGCGTTGACTGTGACACAACAGTAAAAAACAAAAACAGAAAGGCGTACTCCTCGGCTGCAGAGCCGTGTACACAGCTCCAGTATACTGACAATGGAAAAGAAGTCTATCAGATATTTTGGGCAAGTGTTTGGTTTGTCCGTTTTGGGCTACTGTAGAAACATGGTGACCTCCGTACACGAGGGCCCGCTCCCTGTGTAGATATAATCAGCTCATTCTGAGGCAACAAAAACAAAACGATTCTTATGTTTAGGTGATTATACACGAATGAAACCAGACTTACTATATTCTATTCAATTTCTCGCAATATATCCCCGTAAATCCACCACTCTGGAGCTTTAATCAGCATTGTGTGAACTTGGACGTTCATTTATATGTAAGAGCCTCGCACTCCATCGTTTCTCTTTTGTTCTTCCATCACTGGCGAACTGTTGGACACCACAGACTTGAAACACTGATCGAAACACATCGGCCGACCTCACGCCGGCCCGTTTCATCATCCGGCGTGTGTGCGGCTCAGACACTCGACCAGCTTTCTGGGGCTGGTTTTGGAAAGCGTGACCGTCCGCTTCCCCTTGGCAACAGTGTCACAGCAAGTTGGTGACGCCGTGTTTGTGTCGTGTGGAAACAGGGACACAGATTCAGTCTGTGTGTGTGTGTGTGTGTGTGTGTGTGTGTGTGTGTGTGTGTGTGTGTGTGTGTGTGTGTGTGTGTGTGTGTGTGTGTGTGGGTCTAGCACCTGTTGGGCAGGATTAGCCCCTTGTTTTGACAATGCGTTGAGCAGAGTTCAGTGTGCAGCAGCCAGGTCACAGGCCAGCCAAATATAGACGACGGGACGCAGAGGCGCATTAAGAGGAGGTGATGAAGTCCTACAACTGTGATACTCAACTTACAGCCTGCGGACCAAATCTGGCCCCCCACAGGGTCACAGTGGCCCCCAAAACATTCATAATTCACAATAAAACTAAAGTGATTCACACTGGGAATCGTTTTTGTACTTTTAGTATACATCAGGTACCAGGGTGCATTAAAGAGCATCAAAATAGAGCTTGTTGATCAAAAAAAGTGCCAGAAGAGGATCCCCCACACCCCCGACAGAGGTCCTAGATAAGACACTAATGTCCTAAAATCACAGAAATGCCATAAAATCCGAGACATGTCCTAGAAACATCCTACAATCCAAGAAATGTTCTAAAATCAGAGAAATGTCCAAAAAACCTCAAAATGTCCCAAAATCTGAGAAATGTCCTGAAATCCCAGAAATGTCCTAAAATCCTTGAGAAGTCCTAAAATATGACAAACATCCTAAAATACTAGAAATGTGCTAAAATCCCAGAAATGTCTTAAAATCCTCGAAATGTTCTAAAAGCCTGGGAATGTCCTAAAATGCAAGAAACATCCTAAAACCCAAGAAACAACCTAAAATCTGAGAAATGTCCCAAAATCCTGGGAATGTCTTGAAATGTGAGAGGCATCCTAAAATCCAAGAAACATCCTAAAACCCTAGAAATGTCCTAAAATCCTGGAACTGGACTGAAATGCTAAAAACACGTATGGGGCTGCTGCGAGTGGCCCCCGGCCCCCTGCCATTCAGCCCCCCCCCATGTTGAGTATAAGTATAGTAGAGGAAATAAAAGGGACGTCACCACAGCTCGTGTGTCCCGGTGCATCTGTTTACGGTGGTGGACTGGGAGAAGTGGGACGTCACTGGTGAGGAATGATGTTATTTCAGCCTCGCAGACAACAGCTGCTCAAACACAGTCACATAACGTCCACGCGGTTCACCTGCTCTGTTTGTCGTAATGTGAGTGTGTGTTGTTGAGCGTACAGAGTGTGCGAGGACCAAATATTATCATGTCATGACATGTTGTCATTTACTGGTTCGGTATAATTACAGGAGGTGATTTCTGGTATTTCCCACCTGTCTGATGTGCTGATACACAAAACTGGTTTGTGTTATGGACGTTATGTGTTTCAGAAACAAGGATGTGCTGTTATTTCCTAACACTGCGTTTGAAATAAAATATTTAATCTTTAATGTCAATTTATATACAAAAATAATACCATATCAGTGTTGCTGTGTTGTTATACTGTTCACTGAAGATGAAGAGTGCCGTTACTGTGTGTTAGTTAATATTTTATCTGCTGATGGTGAAGGACAAACCAGAACCGAGAGGAACGGCACCCGAATAACACCGAGGGCCACGTTTAACCCTTTAAACTTGAGCAAATTGTTTTGATTTCTTTAGAAAATAAAGGGGAAGGCAACAAGCTTTATCATGACAAGACGTTGCCCAAAAATTAGCAGAAATATGTATAAAAAAGAAAAATCTGAAAAATCCCCAGTTTTCAAAGGGTCGATTTATAGCTCATGGTGCACGTTTGTTATTTACACTGTTCAATTAATGCCACAAAAGAGTCTGACTTAATAATATCTTAATTAGAAAAATGCCCCAAAAATCAGTTGAAATGTCCACTTACAGTAAAGTTGT
>NW_024634472.1:0-239 GCF_008729295.1 Plectropomus leopardus
AGGTGTTTTCAGCTGTTTTTGGGACATGTCATATTTTGACATTTTTGCCTTACTATAGCCTTGCCGTTTTCGTTGTTTTTTCAACGTGCATTTTTATGATGTTTTTGGCCATTTTTAAAAGATTTTTATGTCATGGAATGTTATGGCAAATTATTTTATGCTGTTTTGAGGTGTTTTCAGCAATTTTTGGGACATGTCATATTTTGATATTTTTGCCTTACTATAGCCTTGCCTTTTTT
>NW_024634473.1:0-410 GCF_008729295.1 Plectropomus leopardus
TTGCTCATTTTTTCAACATGCATATTTATGGTGTTTGGGACTGTTTTTGCGACATTCTATGCTATGGCGTGTCTTGGCACGCTATTTTCTGCTGTTTTGAGGTGTTTTCAGCTATTTTTGGGACAAGCGATATTTTGACATTTTTGCCATACTATAGCCTTGGCTTTTGGTCATTTTTTCAACATGCATATTTATGGTGTTTGGGACTGTTTTTGCAACATTCTATGCTATGGTGTGTCTTGGCACGCTATTTTCTGCTGTTTTGAGGTGTTTTCAGCTATTTTTGGGACATGCCATACTTTGACATTTTTGCCATACTATAGCCTTGCATTTTTGCTCATTTTTTCAACATGCATATTTATGGTGTTTGGGACTGTTTTTGCAACATTCTATGCTATGGCGTGTCTTGG
>NW_024634474.1:0-806 GCF_008729295.1 Plectropomus leopardus
GAGGTGTTTTCAGCTGTTTTTGGGACATGTCAAATTTTGACATTTTTGCCATACTATAGCCTTGCTTCATTGGTCATTTTTTCGACTTGTTTTTTATGGTGTTTTCAGTGGTCTTTGCAAAACATTATGCTATGGCGTGTTTCAGCATGCTAGTTTCTGCTGTTTTGAGGTGTTTTCAGCTGTTTTTAGGACATGTCAAATTTGGACTTTTTTGCCATACTATAGCCTTGCTTCATTGGTCATTTTTTCGACATGCTGTATTATTGTGTCGGTGACCATATTTGCACTTTTTAACGCTATGGCGTGTCCCAGCACAATATTTTAAACTGTTTTGAGACTTTTTTGCCATACTATAGCCTTGCTTCTTTGATAATTTTTTCGACATACTTTTTATTACATTTTTGGCAGTTTTAACAAAACATTATGCTATTGCATTAATTAACATGCTATTTTCTGCTGTTTTGAGGTGTTTTCAGCTGTTTTTGGGACATGTCAAATTTTGACATTTTTGCCATACTATAGCCTTGCTTAATTGGTGATTTTTTCGACATGCTTTTTTATGGTGTTTTCGGTGGTCTTTGTAAAACATTATGCTATGGCGTGTTTCAGCATGCTAGTTTCTGCTGTTTTGAGGTGTTTTCAGCTGTATTTGGGACATGTCAAATTTTGACAATTTTGCCATACTATAGCCTTGCTTCTTTGGTCATTTTTTTGACACGCTGTATTTTGGTGTTTTTGGCCATATTTGCACTTTTTAATGCTGTGGCGTGTCTCAGCACGCTATTTTAAACTGTTTTGAGGTGTTT
>NW_024634475.1:0-322 GCF_008729295.1 Plectropomus leopardus
AAGCTGTTTTGAGGTGTTTTTAGCTGTTTTTGGGACATGTCATTTTTTGACATTTTTGCCATACTATAGCCTTGCTTTTTTGGTCATTTTTTCAACGTGCCATATTATGGTCATTTAGACCGTTTTTGCACGTTTTAATGCTATGGCGTACATCAGCAGGCTATTTTAACCTGTTTTAAGGTGTTTTAAGCTGTTTTTGGGACATGTCATTTTTTGACATTTTTGCCATACTATAGCCTTGCTGTTTTCGTCATTTTTTCGACATGCTATAATATGTTGTTTTAGGCCGTTTTTGCACGTTTTAATGCTCTGGCGTGTGTCA
>NW_024634476.1:0-638 GCF_008729295.1 Plectropomus leopardus
TTATTTTGGTGTTTTTGGCCCTTTTTTCAAAATTCTATGCTGTGACATGTCTTGGCACGCTATTATGTGCTGTTTTGAGGTGTTTTCAGCTGTTTTTGGGACATGTCATATTTTGACATTTTTGCCATACTATAGCCTTGCCTTTTTGGTCATTTTTTTCAACATGCATTATTTTGGTGTTTTTGGCCCTTTTTGCAAAGTTCTATGCTGTGGTGTGTCTTGGCACGCTATTTTATGCTGTTTTGAGGTGTTTTCACCAGTTTTGGGAAGGGTTCTATTTTGATATTTTTGCCATACTATAGCCTTGCCTCTTCGGTCATTTTTTTCAACATGCATTATTTTGGTGTTTTTGGCCCTTTTTGCCAAATTCTGTGCTGTGACATGTCTTGGCACGCTATTTTATGCTGTTTTAAGGTGTTTTCAGCCGTTTTTGGGAAAGGTTCTATTTTGACATTTTTGCCATACTATAGCCTTGCCTTTTTGGTCATTTTTTTCAACATGCATTATTTTGGTGTTTTTGGCACTTTTTTAAAAAATCTTTGCAGTGGCGTGTCTTGGCACGCTATTTTACGCTGTTTTGAGGTGTTTTCAGCTGTTTTTGGGACGTGTCATATTTTGACACTTTTGCCATACTATAG
>NW_024634477.1:0-443 GCF_008729295.1 Plectropomus leopardus
CTGTTTTTAGAACATGTCATATTTTGACATTTTTTGCCATACTATAGCCTTGCCTTTTCGGTCATTTTTTCAACATTCATTATTATGGTGTTTTTGGCGGTTTTTGCAACATTCTATGCTATGGCGTGTCTTAGTGCGCTATTTTATGCTGTTTTGAGGTGTTTTCAGCTGCTTTTGGGATATGTCATATTTTGACATTTTTGCCATACTAAAGCCTTGCCTTTTCGGTCATTTTTTCAACAGTCATTATTATGGTGTTTTTGATTGTTCGTTGCAACATTCTGTGCTAGGCATGTCTTAGCACGTCATTTTATGCTGTTTCGAGGTGGTTTCAGCTGTTTTTGGGACATGTCATATTTTGACATTTTTTGCCATACTATAGCCTTGCCTTTTTCGCCATTTTTTCAACATGCATTATTCTCTTGTTTTTGGCTGTTTTTGCA
>NW_024634478.1:0-425 GCF_008729295.1 Plectropomus leopardus
TATGCTATGGCATGCCTTGGCACACTGTTTTAGGTAGTTTTCAGTTGTTTTCAGCTGTTTTTGGAACGTGGCATTTTTTGACATTGTTGCCATACTATAGCCTTGCATTTTTGGTCAATTTTTCAATATGCTATATTATGTTGTTTTTGACTGTTTTTGCAACATATTATGCTATGGCACACCTTGGCACACTGTTTTATGTAGTTGTCAGTTGTTTTTAGCTGTTTTTGGCACATGTCATATTTTGACATTTTTGCCATACTATAGCCTTGCATTTTTGGTCAATTTTTCAACATGCTATATTATGCTGTTTTTGGCTGTTTTTGCATCATACTATGCTATGGCATGCCTTGGCACACTGTTTTAGGTAGCTTTCAGTTGTTTTCAGCAGTTTTTGGAACATGTTATATTTTGACATTTTTACT
>NW_024634479.1:0-355 GCF_008729295.1 Plectropomus leopardus
GTTGATGGCACCTGAGAGCAGAGAGGAGGAGAGAGGGAGAAAACCAGGAGGGAAAGACACACACAAACAGAACTGCACTGTGCCCCCCCTCGTCATTTTTTGTGCCAAATTAGGACATTTTTGGGCCTTTTTGCATATTTCTTTGCTATGGCGTGTCTCAGAAGGCTATTTAAACTAGTTTAATGTGGTTTTCACCTGTTTTTGGGACATGTCATATTTTGACATTTTTGCCTTACTATAGCCTTGCTTTTTCGGTCATTTTTTTCACATGCCAAATTATGGTGTTTTTGTCCCTTTGTGCGTCTTTCTATGCTATAGCTTGTCTTGAAAGGCTTTTAAAACTAGTTTAATGTGG
>NW_024634480.1:0-435 GCF_008729295.1 Plectropomus leopardus
ATTTTTGCCTTACTATAGCCTTGCCTTTTGCTCATTTTTTCAACATGCTATATTATGATGTTTTGGGCCATTTTTGCACCATTCTATGCTATGGCATTTCTGTGCATGCTATTTTATGCTGTTTTGAAGTGTTTTCAGCTATTTTTTCAACATGTCATATTTTGACATTTTCGCCATACTATAGCCTTGCCTTTTGCTCATTTTTTCAACATGCTATATTATGGTGTTTTTGGCCATTTTTGCAGTAGTCGATGCTATAGTGTGGCTATGCACGCTATTTTTATGCTGTTTTGAGGTGTTTTCAGTCATTTTTGGGACATGTCATATTTTGACATTTTCGCCATACTATAGCCTTGCCTTTTTGGTTATTTTTTCAACATGCTATATTATGGTGTTTTTGGCCATTTTTGCAGTATTCTATGCTATAGTGTGTCT
>NW_024634481.1:0-236 GCF_008729295.1 Plectropomus leopardus
CACTCTATTTTATGCTGTTTCGAGGTGTTTTGAGCTGTTTTTGGGACATGTCATATTTTGACATTTTTGCCATACTATAGCCTTGCCTTTTTGGTCATTTTTTCAACAAGCATATTTATGGTGTTTTTGGACGTTTTAGCAAAACTCTTTGCTATGGTGTGTTTTGGCATGCTATTTTGTACTGTTTTTAGGTGTTTTGAGCTGATTTTGGGACCTGTCATATTTTGACATTTTTG
>NW_024634482.1:0-1507 GCF_008729295.1 Plectropomus leopardus
GTTTTTTGTTTTTTTTAACTGAAAGCAGGGTTTTCCACACATTAAATTATTAGTGGCGGCCCGCCATGATTAAAACATCTACCAACAAATCTTGATTTCTTTTTTTTGAAACTGGACCATTCATTATGAGCACTGAGAGAATATATTCCATTTGGTTATTGATTGCACCACACTCTCGCAGTGCAGAGCATACTCTGGGCCCAGATGGAGCAGGAGAATGTCCGACATAAGACTGAATTGCACGGGGTTTAAAAGTTTGCATTTCCCCGCCTCTGCAGCAGCTGCTCCTCCTATCCATCTGATCAGTTATCCATCCTGGACACCCAAACTGCATCTGAAGAGAAAAAGATCTCATGAAGATTTCCCCCTGTGCTGCATTCATAGACCTGCAAGAATGTCTGAATTTAGAGAGAGGACACAGAATGAAAAAAACAAACGCAAAAAAAAAAAAAAAAAAAAGCTACTGCTACACATAGATTCTAAAACTGTAGGAAAAACTGGCACGCATGTTATAAATGTATCTTGTATTTGTGTATTCTAAAGTGTATTATAAAGTTATTAAACTTTCTGATGTGCCCAAGTGAAACAACTGAAACTGAATTTAACTCTAGGTCAAGACAGATTCATTATTTCACATTTACGTTAGAAGAAAAATACAATTAAATAATGTGTCATGATGAACATTTCCTGCACTCTGTCAATTATCAAGCCACCCTCATTAAAACACAAGGCAGGAATAATCCCTGTTTTATTATGCAACAGCTCTGCTCTGACCGATGTCAGGGTCTAGACTGACGCAGAGGCTGAGGTTGGCTGACCAAGCACTAACAGGGAACATTAGTCTACTTTATGTCTCCTTCTCCTGAATGTCACTGCTGTAGTCGCATCCAGCATCCTTCAGCTGTTGTAACTGTCAGAGAACATGAGCTCCATCCATGGCAAACAATCGGAAGTTAACGTGATGGTGGGACTGAATGGGGTGGGGACAAGGAGTCCGCCCTAAGCCATTTTAAGCGAGTAATAACTGTGTCGTGCCTCTTGGAATAAGACGGCAGGTCTGTGAAAGAACAGTGGGGTACTCTTGAGATTCAGCCCGCCCACTGATTCCAAAGCTCTGCGGGGGGGTTGGCAGTTCAACGGCCCAGCAGAGCAGCACACAGCACAGGGTACGGGCTCTTTCATCACTGCCTTAAATCCACTGAGGAGGGGTGTAAAATACTAACAACATTATATCTGCCAAACATTTGACATGATGTTTAAAGTGTGTCTCAATGTGCTGGTATCCTTGGTGCTGAACACCACAGTCTGTAGATGGTTCATTCTGACTCTGTCCACAGTACTGAAATTCACAGAGACGATGCTTCACTCTGACTCTGTCCATGGTGCTGAAATACACAGAGAAGAGGGTACACTCTGACTCTGTCCATGGTGCTGAAATACACAGAGAAGAGGGTACACGCTGACTCTGTCCATGGTGCTGAAATACACAGAGAAGAGGGTACACGCT
>NW_024634483.1:0-2426 GCF_008729295.1 Plectropomus leopardus
AGTCGGACTAACACAATTAACACAATTCTGAGATGTTTTCCAGCATCATGTGAACGTACTGACTGTCTATGGATCAATGCCTCATACAACCCATCTTCAGCTGCAGATTTTAGATTCATCTGACTGGACTCACTTCAGATGTGTGAATGTGTTACAGAAATTTTACAGAGTGTGATCCAGTGATTTTTACATAAAAGTGACTCAAATACTTATATGTGGATGTGGTTTTGGTCCGACTCTGAAGATGGCCCATCTTGGGCGTGGCATGGCTCAGCTCAGCAGGTTTCGACACAGCTCTGCGCGGTTCGGCACGGCTCGGCTCGGCATCTTTAAACTGACAATGGAGACGTAAATCTGCTCGGTATGGTTTGATTCAGTGCAGCATGAAGTGCCAATGGAAAAGCCCTAAGAGTGTGTGTGTGTGTGTCAAGTGGTTATAATGATGTCCAGAATCTACAGTTACAGTGTGTGTGTCTGTGTCTGTGTGTGTGTGTGTGTGTGTGTGTGTGTGTGTGTGTGTGTGTGTGTGTGTGTGTTTAGGGGGGTGGGTGAAGTTGGTCCTAAAATAACTTTTCCAACTGTTGTCACCCCCCCTCTCCCCAACACCAACACCCCCATGCAAGAAGCAGGTCAACACACACACACACACACACACACACACACACACACACACACACAGACACACACACACACACACACACACACACACACACTGCTTGGGCGTCAGTCTGTCACCATTTCCCACATGGGAGCAGCAGTGTGTTTGTAGCTGTGGACAGGAAAAACAGTCGCTGCTTTGAGAGCAGACAAACTTTTACTTTCTGATTTTTTTTAAATCACCTTTGAGAAACATTTGGGGGATTTTGAGGATTCAGATTTCAGAATTATTGATCTGAAAAGGTAA
Source organism: Plectropomus leopardus (assembly GCF_008729295.1). Classification (NCBI taxonomy): domain Eukaryota; kingdom Metazoa; phylum Chordata; class Actinopteri; order Perciformes; family Serranidae; genus Plectropomus; species Plectropomus leopardus. The sequence goes on from NW_024634483.1 coordinate 905, forward strand.
GAAACCTCTGACCTGCTCAGTGTTGGTTATTCATAATTTAAAAGTTCACTCAATAAATGAAGTAGAAATCAAAGAGTGGCTGATTACTTTGGTGCGTGTGTGGTGAAGTTTGTGAATGCAACTTTGGTCTCTGAGCTTTGTTTAATATTTCAGATTGTTTCCACATTGACATGCAATCTCTTTGTTGAAATGACGTTTTAGAGAGCTCAGTGTTATTAAAATCACATGAAAAGTTAACAGTGTTTTGGGGCTTCAGATGAACTTCAGTCCAGCACAAACAGGAAGTCTTCGGCAAGCACATTAACATTTTTAGATGGATTCAAGAATTAAATGGTTCACACAAAGTGATGTGTCACAGAACTAAATAATGTTAATACTGAATCAGAGGAATCAGACTTTTTAAAAGGCTTTCTGATGCTGGTTTGCTTTTGTAGATTTTTGACCTCCAATAGCAACAGGAAAGTTCAGGCAGGATATCCTCTACAGTCACAGAGCTACAGTCACAGAGCCACAGTCACAGAGCTACAGTCACAGAGCAACAGTCACAGAGCAACAGTCATAGAGCTGCAGTCACAGAGCTGCAGTCACAGAGCTGCAGTCACAGAGCTGCAGTCACAGAGCAACAGTCACAGAGCTGCAGTCACAGAGCTGCAGTCACAGAGCAACAGTCACAGAGCTACAGTCACAGAGCAGCAGTCACAGAGCAGCAGTCACAGAGCTGCAGTCACAGAGCTGTAGTCACAGAGCAGCAGTCATAGAGCTGCTGTCACAGAGCAGCAGTCACAGAGCTGCAGTCACAGAGCAGCAGTCACAGAGCTGCAGTCACAGAGCTGCAGTCACAGAGCAGCAGTCACAGAGCTGCAGTCACAGAGCAGCAGTCACAGAGCTGCAGCTTCATTAGAGTCCAGAGACAGTCTACATGTTTGTGTGGATGCAGCGTGAGTTGCTCTTTGGTCCCGACAGAGTTGAAGTTGTTTAAATGTCCAGCAGCAGAGAAACGTGCTGCAGAGTTCAGCACGGGAACGAAACCCTCAGACGAAAAAGGCCGAGCTCAGAGTGTTTCTGCAGAAACTACCACTTTGAAAAAATTACTGTAACAAGTCTTTGTATCGCAGCAGCGGGTCTCGGTCGTCTTTGAAGCCGCTTAATTTGAATACTCCAGGGGGAGAAGGAGCACAGAGTATTTGATCTCCAAGGTAAAATACGCTGCGCTGATGGGCTGGAGTGGAGGAGTTGAAGGTTATTAGATCGAATGGGTGCGGATGAGGCGGAGCTGTCGCAGCCGGTTTGAACGCGGCCGCTCTGAAGCCCTTGATGTCGGCGGTGATGAGGGTGAGCTGGGATTGGAGCTGAGGCCCGAGTCGACTGGCTTCAGATTGATTTCAGGCAATTAGAAACCCTGCTGGATGTATGGACTCTGTGATTGACAGGTCATGTCTTGACTCTACGTGACTGGAGTGCGAGAAAGTGTGTGTGTGTGTGTGTGTGTGTGTGTGTGTGTGTGTGTGTGTGTGTGTGTGTG
>NW_024634484.1:0-693 GCF_008729295.1 Plectropomus leopardus
GACATGTCCCAAAAATAGCTGAAAACACCTCAAAACAGCATAAAATAGCGTGCTGAGACACGCCATAGCATAGAATACTGCAAAAACCGCTAAAATTAGCATAATTTAGCACGTCGAAAAAATGCCAAAGGAAGCAAGGCTATAGTATGGCAAAATTGTCAAAATATGACATATCCCAAAACTAGCTTAAAACACCTCAAAACAGCCTAAAATAGTGTGCTGAGATACGCCATGGCATAGAATATTGCAAAAACCGCTAAAAACACCATAATTTAGCATGTTGAAAAAATGACGATAAAAAGCAAGGCTATAGTATGGCAAAATTGACAAAATATGACATATCCCAAAACTAGCTTAAAATACCTCAAAACAGCCTAAAATAGTGTGCTGAGATACTCCATAGCATAACATGTTGCAAAAACCGCCAAAAACAGCATGATTTAGCACGTCGAAAAAATGACCAAAGAAGCAAGGCTATAGTATGGCAAAATTGTCAAAATATGACATGTCCCAAAACTAGCTTAAAACACCTCAAAAAAACATAAAATAGTGTGCTGAGACACACCATAGCATTAAATGTTGCAAAAACCTCCAAAAACACCAGAATTTAGCACGTCGAAAAAATGACAATAAAAAGCAAGGCTATAGTATGGCAAAAATGTCAAAAAATGACATATCCCAAAACTACCTGAA
>NW_024634485.1:0-294 GCF_008729295.1 Plectropomus leopardus
TAGGACAGGTTCTATTTTGACATTTTCGCCATACTATAGCCTTGCCTCTTCGGTCATTTTTTCAACATGCATTATTTTGGTGTTTTTGGCCTGATTTGCAAAATTCTTTGCTGTGGTGTGTCTTGGCACGCTATTTTATGCTGTTTTGAGGTGTTTTCAGCCGTTTTTGGGAAGGGTTCTATTTTGACAATTTTGCCATACTATAGCCTTGCCTCTTCGGTCATTTTTTCAACATGCATTATTTTGATGTTTTTGGCCCTTTTTTTCAGAATTCTATTCTGTGACATGTCTTGG
>NW_024634486.1:0-402 GCF_008729295.1 Plectropomus leopardus
TCAGCTGTTTTTGGGACATGTCATGTTTTGACATTTTTGCCTTACTATAGCCTTGCTTTTTGGCTCATTTTTTGGACCTGTGTTTTTATGGTGTTTTGGGCAGTTTTTGCAAAATTCTATGTTATGGCGTTTATTGGCATGCTATTTTATGCTCTTTTGAGGTGTTTTAATCTGTTTTTGGGACATGTCATATTTTGACATTTTTGCCTTAGTATAGCCTTGCTTTTTGGCTCATTTTTTGGACATGTGTTATTAACGTGTTTTGGGAAGTTTTTGCAAGATTCTATGCTATGGCGTTTCTTGGCACGCTATTTTATGCTGTTTTGGGGTGTTTTCATCTGTTTTTGGGACATGTCATATTTTGACATTTTTGCCTTACTATAGCCTTGCTTTTTGGCTCAT
>NW_024634487.1:0-234 GCF_008729295.1 Plectropomus leopardus
GAGACTTGTCATATTTTGACATTTTTGCCATACTATAGCCTTGCCTTTTCGGTCTTTTTTTCAACATACAATAAAATGGTGTTTCTAGAGGTTTTTGCAAAAGCCTTTGCTGTGGTGTGTTTTTGCATGCTATTTTACCCTGTTTTGTGGTGTTTTCAGCTGTTTTTGAGACTTGTCATATTTTGACATTTTTGCCATACTATAGCCTTGCCTTTTCGGTCATTCTTTCAACAT
>NW_024634488.1:0-520 GCF_008729295.1 Plectropomus leopardus
GGAATGTCATATTTTGACATTTTTGCCATACTATAGCCTTGCCTTTTCGCTCATTTTTTTGACATGCATTATTATGCTGTTTCTGGCAATTTTTGCAACATTCTTTGCTATGGCATGTCCTAGCATGCTATTTTATGCTGTTTTGGGATGTTTTCAGCTGTTTCTGGGACATGTCATATTTTGACTTTTTTGCCATGCTATAGCCTTGCCTTTTCGCTCATTTTTTTGACATGCATTATTCTGCTGTTTTTGGCACTTGTTGCAACAATCTATGCTATGGTGTGTCTTGGCATGCTATTTTATGCTGTTTTAAGGTGTTTTCAGCTAGTGTCGGGACAAGTCATTTTTTGCGTTTTTTGCCATACTATAGCCTTGCCTTTTCGCTCATTTTTTTTTTACATGTATTATTATGCTGTTTTTGGCAATTTTTGCAACTTTCCTAGCTAGAGCGTGTCTTGGCATGCTATTTTATGCTGTTTTGAGGTGATTTCTGCTCTTTTTGGAATGTCATATTTTGACA
>NW_024634489.1:0-294 GCF_008729295.1 Plectropomus leopardus
CTACTTTATGTTGTTTTTGGCCCTCTTTGCAACATTCTATGCTATGGTGTGTCTCGGCAGGCTATTTTATGCAGTTTTGAGGTGTTTCAAGCTGTTTTTGGGACATGTCATATTATGACGTTTTTGCCATACTATAGCCTTGCCCTTTTCGTCATTTTTTCAACATGCATTATTTTGGTGTTTTTGTCCGTTTTTGCAGTATTCTATGCTATGGCATGTCTCGCCAGGCTATTTTATGCAGTTTTGAGGTGTTTCAAGCTGTTTTGGGGACATGTCAAAATTTGACATTTTTAC
>NW_024634490.1:0-948 GCF_008729295.1 Plectropomus leopardus
CATATTTTGACATTTTTGCCATACTATAGCCTTGCCGAGACACGCCACAGCATATAGCGTTGCAAAAACAGACAAAAACACCAAAATAATGCATGTTGAAAAAAATGACGAAAACGGCAAGGCTATAGTATGGCAAAAACGTCAAAATATGACATGTCCCAAAAACAACCAAAACACCTCAAAACATCATAAAATAGCCTGCCGAGACACGCCATAGCAAAGAATATTGCAAAAATGGACAAAAACACGAAAATAATACATGTTGAAAAAATGACGAAAACGGCAAGGCTATAGTATGGCAAAAATGTCAAATTTTGACATGTCCCAAAAACAGCTTGAAAGACCTCAAAACTGCATAAAATAGCCTGCTGAGACACGCCATAGCATAGAATGTTGCAAAAACGGACAAAAACACGAAAATAATACATGTTGAAAAAATGATGAAAATGGCAAGGCTATAGTATGGCAAAAATGTCATAATATGACATGACCCATAAACAGTTTAAAACACCTTAAAACAGCATAAAATAGCCTGCTGAGACACACCATAGCATATAGTGTTGCAAAAACAGACAAAAACACCAAAATAATGCATGTTGAAAAAATGACGAAAGAGGCAAGGCTATAGTATGGCAAAAATGTCAAGTTTTGACATGTCCCAAAAACAGCTTGAAACACCTCAGAACTGCATAAAATAGCCTGGCGAGACATGCCATAGCATAGAATATTGCAAAAACGGACAAAAACACCAAAACAATGCATGTTGAAAAAAATGACGAAAACGGCAAGGCTATAGTATGGCGAAAATGTGATAATATGACATGGCCCATAAACAGTTCAAAACACCTCAAAACAGCATAAAATAGCCTGCCGAGACACGCCACAGCATATAATGTTGCAATAACAGACAAAAACAACAAAATAATGCATGTTGAAAAAATGACGAAA
>NW_024634491.1:0-393 GCF_008729295.1 Plectropomus leopardus
TCAGCTGTTTTTGGGACATGTCATATTTTGACATTTTTGCCATACTATAGCCTTGCGTCTTCGATCATTTTTTAGACATACCAAATTATGGTGTTTTTGGTCCTTTTTGCAACTTTCTATGCTATGGTGCGTCTTAGAAGGCTATTTAAGAGGGTTTAATTTGGTTTTCAGCTATTTTTAGAACAGGTCATATTTTGACATTTTTGCCATACTATAGCCTTGCTTTTTAGGTCATTTTTTACACATGCCAAATTATTGTGTTTTTGGCCTTTTTTGCACATTTCTATGCTGTGGCATGTCTTAGAAGGCTATTTAACGTGGTTTCATGTGGTTTTCAGCTGTTTTTGGGACATGTCATATTTTGACATTTTTGCCATACTATAGCCTTGCATC
>NW_024634492.1:0-325 GCF_008729295.1 Plectropomus leopardus
ATTTTTTGGGCGTGCAATACTTTGGTGTTTTTGAATGTTTCTGAAAGACTTTTTGCTATGGCGTGTCTTAGCACGCTATTTTATGTTGTTTTGAGACGTTTTAATCCGTTTTTGGGACATGTCATATTTTGACATTTTTCCATACTATAGCCTTGCCTTTTCGGTCATTTTTTGGACATCCTACTTTTTGGTGTTTTTTATTGTTTCTGGAAGGTTTTTTTTGCTATGGTGTGTCTTAGCACGCTATTTTATGCTGTTTTGAGGTGTTTTAAGCTGTTTTTGGGACGTGTCATATTTTGACATTTTTCCATACTATAGCCTTGCT
>NW_024634493.1:0-647 GCF_008729295.1 Plectropomus leopardus
ACCAAAGTTGGCTGTTTTTGTTCTTTTTTGCATATTTCTTTGCTATGGCGTGTTTTGGAGGGATATTTTATGTGGTTTAATGTGGTTTTAACCTGTCTTTGCGACATGTCATATTTTGACATTTTTGCCATACTATAGCCTTGCTTTTTCGGTCATTTTTTCCACATGCCAAATTTGGCTGTTTTGGGTCTTTTTTGCAACTTTCTTTGCTATGGCGTGTCTCCACTTGCTATTTTATATGGTTCACTGTGGTTTTTATCAGTTTTTGGGACATGTCATATTTTGACAACTTTGCCATACTATAGCCTTGCTTTTTCGGTCATTTTTTCCACATGCCAAATTATGTTGTTTTGGGCCCTTTTTGCAATTTTCTTTGCTATGGCGTGTTTTGGAAGGCTATTTTATGTAGTTTAATGTGGTTTTTAGCTGTTTTTGGAAGATGGCATATTTTGACATTTTTGCCATACTATAGCCTTGCTTTTTCGGTCATTTTTTCCACATGCCAAATTTGGCTGTTTTTGGTGTTTTTTGCAACTTTCTTTGCCATGGCGTGTCTCTACTTGCTATTTTACCTAGTTTAAAGAGGTTTTTAGCTGTATTTGGGACATGTCATATTTTGACATTTTTGCCATACTATAGCCTTGCTT
>NW_024634494.1:0-3971 GCF_008729295.1 Plectropomus leopardus
TTATTTATTTTTTCATCATTCTTGCTAATTTTTATTTATTTATTTATTTATTTTTTTACATTTACTGTGACTTTTTCGGTACATTTTTCTTCGTTAAATTTAAAAAGAAAAGTTCGACTTCTCCAGACTCACTAGAGGTCATTGACAGTGTTTTAAATAAACCTTCAAATACTTGTAAATATTTAAATGATACAGTTGTCAGTTTTCTGATTTAATGCCATGTTCTAATTTAAATAAATAAACAGACAAAAGAAAAATCACAAAATGACAAAATCTATAACACAGAAAACAAGTGCAACTTCTTTCAACTTCATGAGTATTGCAGACATCCTAGATAGTTTGGTAAATGTATTTATTGACATTGACTCACCAAAATGGCTTTCTACATCTAGTGTTTGACACAAATATTTTCCTTGACTTTCAGATCACTTTGTGGACTGTGAAGATGTGCCGGAGGCCACGGAGGAAGCTGAATCTCAGACTGATCTGCCCCACGATGCCGAGCAGCCCAGAGAGCCTCAGAGAAGAGAAACTGTTGGAAACTCTACGGCAACAGGTAAGACTAAAACCTGAAAAACCCAAATTCAGTCAAAATCAAAGACTAGCAATCGACGGTGTAGTTCTCACACAACAACCGAAGCAGGTACATATTAAACACTACGCTGACAAATATACGTGACACAAAGACCACAAAGAACCGAAACAAGGAACACTGATTCAAAAGATTTACCTTTTTTTTTGGAGGGCTCTGAAATATGATAATATGTTATTTTTGCAACACATTTTTGTTTGTTTCTTCAGATTTATGGATCATTTTTAAAATTAGGCTCTTACTGAAGTATGATTCATGCATGAGGGTAGTTTATCACCATTTTGTTTAACAAATATACTGACATGCATACCATTATTCACATCAAAGTGTGGCAGCACAATATAATTTTGTGATAATAATAACGTGATTTATATAGCACCTTTAATTTTATTCACACCTGGATGGATATCAGCTCTCAGAAGTGTTTAAACTTCTGACACCTGAGAAAACTGGTGTGATTTCTCTCCAAAACATGGCAAAATCATCATGAGCAACTAAGCAACAAATGGCTGGCAAATCACAAAATTATCTGTGGAAGGTGAGAAAAATTGACCTCAAAATCTTTTTAGATGTTTTTAAAAAAATAGGGAAAAAATGTCCAGAAAACAGTTTTTATAATTCTTATAAATACTCTTGTTAAATATCTGTATATGTGTTTTTAGCACTTTCTTTGGCTTGTTTTCTTGTTCATTTTTTGACGGTCTACAGATCATTTTCTTATGAATGTATTAATTTCTTGATAATGTTTTTTGCTAATTTTCAGGTAATTTTCTTGTAATTTACTATTCATTTCTTGCTTTTTTTGCTTTGCCAATAATTTGCCAATAATTTTCTTGCATCTAACCACTACTTTCTTGCTTTTTTTCCTTATTTTTTTGCAGGTGATTTTCTTGTAACTTAGTACTACTTTCTTGCTTTTTCTTTTTTTTGTTGTTATATTTGCAGGTCATTTTGCTGCCCTCTTGCTGTTACAGAACGTCTCTGTGCTGTATGTTGTAGTGAAGGTGGTGCTGGTGCCGGAGGGTCATGTGATGACCGTTGCCTTCGCCATCGGTCTCAGGATTCAGGAGCTGAAGCTTCACCTCGCCGCGGAGCTCAGAGTCCCTGCTGAGGTGCTGCAGATCTCTCTGGATGGTACGTTTGTTTTTCTCTCCCAGCAGATGTGCGTTTTTATTTGTTTTTTTTAGTTTTAGATTTGTGAGAGTGATGACTAAATTGTGGCAACAGTCTGACACCTGTCAGTGCAAACAAGCCCCATTTTTTATCTTAATAGAGCATTTACTTTGGGTGTTGCCACCCAGACAAATGTCACACCAGTGCTTCCTAAAATTGTTTCTGAAATGCGTAAAATATTACCTGTAAACACAGCGTGGCAGGGGACCGATGAGGGGAATCAGCTTTGGTCTTAGGACAGCAGTCTGGATAACACATGAAGCATGTGGATAAATGAGCTAGTTTCAGACCAAAAGTGAAAGTTTTGGTCTCTAAAATAATTATTGTGGAACAAAATAGATCACATTTTGGCTCAAAACAGTCACCTAAAGTTGCTATGAGTAAATTACACAGAAAAATGCAAAGTATTCACATTTAAAGTCTTTACAAATCTGCAAAAATTAACTACAATAAGGTGGGGAAAAAAGTGGATATATTAATATCTGTATTGGTTATCGGCCAAATGAGTCGTTCTATTGTTGCATATCGGATATCGGCAAAAATACAACACGGTGCATGCCTAATTCAGTATATTTGTTAGATATTTTGATGTGTTACACTGAATGCATGTCCGGTTTGGACACCTAGCCCAAACACTTTAGAACCTGCTGCATTAGACTCGCAGAGAATATTATTTTTGTCTTACTGTGGAAATAAATGCTGTTTCAGTTCTCTGCATGATTCGGTGCGCTGCCGTTTTTCAGGCAGACTGGTGGAGGAGCAGCAGAGCCTGATGGAGCTCGGCGTCCGGCCTCACGGCTCCACCCGCATGGAGATGAGCTCCACCGACCCGACCAGCCACCCGCTCCGCCCACTACGACCCCCCGAGCAGGACAACATGCCGGACGTCATCACCGTCCGAGTCCAAACAGGTGTGAACACCCCCAATCTGTGACTGTCCCACTGTGTGTGTGTGTGTGTGTGTGTGTGTGTGTGTGTGTGTGTGTGTGTGTGTGTGTGTGTTGAGTGTGGAGGCAGCTGTTTGCCAACATGGTCATAACTTGATAAAGTGACGTTTTATCTGTTTGTCCGTCAGAAATCATGAAATGCAGCCTTAAAGGAATTACTGTGGAGATTTTGCTGTCACTTTACCATCTTATTTGCCGAGTAAATTTTTAAGAAAAAAAAAAAAGATGAGTTCAATATGAAGGCTCAGATATTTTACAGTGATATATAAAAATAGGAAATAGAATTAATAATTGAGAAATTTACTTATTTTGCTTAATTAACATATATTTATGAATGTATTGGTTAAATGTTAATTTAAATAATTGTCAGTTCAGACTCTGTGGGACAAAATGACAGAAAAAGACACTGAGAAACTTGAATATACGTAGATAGATAGATAGATAGATAGATAGATAGATAGATAGATAGATAATTGTGAATCATCGCATACTGTATATTTGATATTAATATTAATAATAATATATTATATATTATAATATTAATAATTATTAATATCATTACAAATATTGCGTTTTTTTGTCTCCTTGTTTGAAAAATCCCATCACTTTTCATGCAGGATTGTTAGACCACATCTTGACCACAGAAACACTTTTTACTGCCGTGCTGACAGACTTGAGCCCCGTGATACGTCTCTCTGTGTCCTCCAGATGAGGACATGTTCCAGCAGGTGGTGGTGGAGATCGAGCGTCCCCCCCAGCAGAAGGCCTTCCTGGGCGGCTACAGACATCGACTGACGGGGGTGGAGTACCACAACGCCGCCGTCCAGACCCTGCCCAAGAGGAGACCTGAGAGACGAGTGGCGGTCTTCAGCCGGGACACACAGGTAGAGGACAGAGCCTCAAAACCAAAACACCCCACTGTGGTCTTCAGGAGATGATACACGTATTTTCAGACAGAATTAGATAATAATAATGACGCTATGATTTAAAGCTCACTGACACACATGAAACTACTCGAAGTGTGTGTGTGTGTGTGTGTGTGTGTGTGTGTGTGTGGTGCATTTAAAGGTCACTCATTACTGCAGTACAGCGTTCTCATTCATGCATGAGACAACATGACTTCATGTGCAAATTAAACAGTCTAATTACAGAGCGAGAGGGAATAAATGAGCTCCTTGAACCAGAAGACAGAAGACGAACGGTCACAGTAACTCCTCTCTGGTCAACGTTACTTTTAATTAGTTTGATTCTGACAGTCT
>NW_024634495.1:0-521 GCF_008729295.1 Plectropomus leopardus
TTTTTGGGACATGTCATATTTTGACATTTTGCCATACTATAGCCTTGCCTTTTCGGTCAATTTTTCAACATGCATTTTTATGGTGTTTTCTGCTGTTTTTGCAACATTCTTTGCTATGGCATGTCTCAGCACGCTATTTTAGGCTGGTTTGAGGTGTTTTCAGTGCTTTTTCGGACGTGTCATATTTTGACATTTTGCCATACTATAGCCTTGCCTTTTCGGTCAATTTTTCAAAATGTGTTTTTATGGTGTTTTTGGCTGTTTTTGCAACATTCTTCGCTATGGCGTGTCTTAGAACACTATTTTACGCTATTTTGAGGTGTTTTCAGTGTTTTTTGGGACATGTCATATTTTGACATTTTGCCATACTATAGCCTTGCCTTTTCGGTCATTTTTTGAACATGGATTTTTATGGTGTTTTTGGCTGTTTTTGCAACATTCTTCGCTATGGCGTGTCTTAGCACGCTATTTTACGCTGTTTTGAGGTGTTTTCAGTGTTTTTTGGGACATGTCATATTTTG
>NW_024634496.1:0-640 GCF_008729295.1 Plectropomus leopardus
TTTTGCCATACTATAGCCTTGCTTTTTCGGTCATTTTTTCCACATGCCAAATGTGGGTGTTTTGGGCTGTTTTTGCAACTTTCTTTGCTATGGCATGTCTTGGAAGGCTATTTTATGTTGGCTAATGTGGTTTTTAGCTGTTTTTGGGACATGTCATATTTTGACATTTTTGCCATACTATAGCCTTGCTTTTTTGGTCATTTTTTCCACATGCCAAATGTGGGTGTTTTGGGCCGTTTTTAATAATTTCTTTGCTATGGCATGTCTTGGAAGGCTATTTTATGTGGGCTAAAGTGGTTTTTAGCTGGTTTTTGGACATGTCATATTTTGACGTTTTTGCCATACTATAGCCTTGCTTTTTTGGTCATTTTTTCCGCATGCTAAATTATGCTGATTTGGGCCCTTTTTGCAACTTTCTTTGCTATGGCATGTCTTGGAAGGCTATTTTATGTTGGCTAATGTGGTTTTTAGCTGTATTTGGGACATGTCATATTTTGACATTTTTGCCATACTATAGCCTTGCTTTTTCGGTCATTTTTTCCACATGCCAAATGTGGGTGTTTTGGGCTGTTTTTGCAACTTTCTTTGCAATGGCATGTCTCCACAGGCTATTTTCTGTGGTTTAAAGTGGTTTTTAGCT
>NW_024634497.1:0-292 GCF_008729295.1 Plectropomus leopardus
TTTTTTGGACATGCATAATTAAGTTGTTTTTGGTCGTTTTTGCAAAATTCTATGCTATGGCGTGTCTCAGCACGCTATTTTATGCTGTTTTGAGGTGTTTCAGCAGGTTTTAGGAATTGTCATATTTTGACATTTTTGCCATACTATAGCCTTGCCTTTTCGGTCATTTTTTGGACACGCATAATTAAGTTGTTTTTAGTCGTTTTCGCAAAATTCTATGCTATGGCTTAAGTAGGCACGCTATTTCATGCTGTTTTAAATTGTTTTCAGCAGTTTTTAGGAAATGTCATAT
>NW_024634498.1:0-474 GCF_008729295.1 Plectropomus leopardus
CATACTATAGCCTTGCCTTTTCGGTCAATTTTTCAAAATGTTTTTTTCATGGTGTTTTTGGCTGTTTTTGCAACATTTTTCGCTATGGCGTGTCTTAGAACACTATTTTAGGCTGTTTTGAGGTGTTTTCAGTGTTTTTTGGGACATGTCATATTTTGACATTTTGCCATACTATAGCCTTGCCTTTTCGGTCAATTTTTCAACATGCATTTTTATGGTGTTTTTGGCTATTTTTGCAACATTCTTTGGTATGGCGTGTCTTAGCACGCTATTTTAGGCTGTTTTGAGGTGTTTTCAACATTTTTTGGGACATGTCATATTTTCACATTTTGCCATACTATAGCCTTGCCTTTTCGGTCAATTTTTCAAAATGTTTTAGTATGGTGTTTTTGGCTGTTTTTGCAACATTCTTCGTTATGGCGTGTCTTAGCACGCTATTTTAGGCTGTTTTGAGGTGTTTTCAGCATTTTTTGG
>NW_024634499.1:0-367 GCF_008729295.1 Plectropomus leopardus
TGTCATATTTTGACATTTTTGCCATACTATAGCCTTGTCTTTTGCGTCATTTTTTCGACCTGCAATTTTATGGTGTTTTTTGGCAATTTTTGCAAGACTCTTCGATATGGCGTGTCTTAGAACGGTATTTTAGGCTATTTTGAGGCGTTTTCAGCGCTTTTTGGGACATGTCATATTTTGACATTTTTGCCATACTATAGCCTTGCCTTTTTGGTCATTTTTTCAACATGCATTATTATGGTGTTTTTGGCCTTTTTTGCACAAATGCTATGCCATGGCGTGTTTCAGCAAGCTATTTTAGGCTGTTTTGAGGTGTTTTCAGCAGTTTTTGGGACATGTCATATTTTGACATTTTTGCCATACTATA
>NW_024634500.1:0-308 GCF_008729295.1 Plectropomus leopardus
AGCTATTTTTGGGACATGTCATTTTTTGACATTTTTGCCTTACTATAGCCTTGCATTTTCGGTCATTTTTTCCACATGCCAAAATATGGCGTTTTAAGCCTTTTTTGTAACTTTCTTTGTTATGGCGTGTCTTCACAGGCTATTTAAGGTGGTTTAAGGTGGTTTTCAGCTGTTTTTGGGACATGTCATTTTTTGACATTTTTGCCTTACTATAGCCTTGCATTTTTGGTCATTTTTTCCATATGTCAAATAATGCCAATCTAAGCCTTTTTTGTAACTTTCTTTGCTGTGGCGTGTCTCTACAGGCT
>NW_024634501.1:0-386 GCF_008729295.1 Plectropomus leopardus
GCAGCTGTTTTTGGGACATGTCATTTTTTGACATTTTTGCCTTACTATAGCCTTGCATTTTCAGTCATTTTTCCAACATTCAGAAATATGCTTTTTTTTGACTCTTTTTGCAGCTTTTTATGCTATAGCGTGTCTCAACACGCTGTTTTATGTGGTTTAATGTGGTTTTTAGTTATTTTTGGGACATGTCATTTTTTGACATTTTTGCCATATTATAGCCTTGCATCTTCGGTCATTTTTTCAACATTCAGAATTGTGGTATTTTCGGCCCTTTTTGCAAGTTTCTATGCAATAGCCTGTCTTGGCGAGACATTTTATGTCTGTTAATCTGGTTTTCAGCTGTTTTTGCGACATGTCATTTTTTGACATTTTTGCCTTACTATAGC
>NW_024634502.1:0-375 GCF_008729295.1 Plectropomus leopardus
ACATGCATTATTATCCAGTTATTGGTCATTTTTGGAAAATTAAATGCTATGGTGTGTTTCAGCACACTATTTTATGCAGTTTTAGACTGTTTTCAGCTGTTTTTGGGACATGTCATTTTTTGACATTTTTGCCATACTATAGCCTTGCTTTTTGGGTCATTTTTTCAACATGCATTATTGTGGTGTTTTGGGTAATTTTCTTAAAATTAAATGCTATGGTGTATTTCAGCACGCTATTTTATGCAATTTTCAACTGTTTTCAGCTGTTTTTGGGACATGTCATTTTTTGACATTTTTGCCATACTATAGCCTTGCTTTTTGGGTCATGTTTACAACATGCTTTATTGTGGTGTTTTTGGTCATTTTCTTAAAATT
>NW_024634503.1:0-435 GCF_008729295.1 Plectropomus leopardus
TGTGTTAAGCTGTTTTTGGGACATGTCATTTTTTGACATTTTTGCCTTACTATAGCCTTGCTTTTTGGGTCATTTTTTCAACATGCCAAATTATGGTGTTTATGGCCATTTTTGCAACATCCTATGTTGTGGGGTGTCTGTGCATGCTCTTTCATGTAGTTTACAGTTGTTTTAAGCTGTTTTTGGGACATGTCATTTTTTGACATTTTTTCCTTATTATAGCCTTTCTCTTTCGGTCATTTTTTCAAGATGACATATTATGGTGTTCTTGGCCATTTTTGCAACTGATAGTATGACTTTTCTGTCATGACTTCTGCAGGAAGGAGACAATGTTGAATCTTCAATCAGCACACGTTTAATATGATTAAAAGTATGGGTATACAAGTAAGATTAAAATCACAATGAACACAAGTACAATAAATGAGTACAACATAA
>NW_024634504.1:0-234 GCF_008729295.1 Plectropomus leopardus
TGCTGTTTTGAGGTGTTTTCAGATGTTTTAGGACATGTCATATTTTGACTTTTTTAGCCATACTATAGCCTTGCCGTTTAGGTCGTTTTTTCAACATGCTTTATTATGGTGTTTTTGGTTGTTTTTCCAACATACTATGCTATGGCATGTCTTGGTGTGCTATTTTATGCTGTTTTGAGGTGTTTTTAGATGTTTTTGGGACATGTCATATTTTGGCATTTTTAGCCTTACTAT
>NW_024634505.1:0-4735 GCF_008729295.1 Plectropomus leopardus
TGTCTTTACAGTCAAACCAATGATAACGCACAAACCATTGAGTCCTTTCACACACACAGCATCAGTTGTCTGGCAGTTTAAGTTCTTTCTCTGCCAGTAACACAGCAGAGTTACGAGACCAGTGCCGCAGCGCGTCGTATTTCTCTCCGCAGCCTGCCGTCTGTAGATGTTTATCATCCTTCAGATAAAAAAGATGGATGAGAAAAATCTGCTTGCAGTTTTTCTTTAGTAACAGCTCCGTCTGCTCCTCTTCCTCCCTCTCAGGTGGTCATCAACTACTCCATAGTGAAGGGCCTCAAGTACAACCAGGCCACCCCGACCTTCCACCAGTGGAGAGACGCCCGGCAGGTCTATGGCCTCAACTTCGCCAGCAAGGAGGAGGCCACCACCTTCTCCAACGCCATGCTCTTCGCCCTCAACGTCCTCAGCGCTCAGGATGGAGGTGTGTTTTCTCCTCAGTTTAACACGCAAACATTGAGTGTGCACACATGGAGGAAAGATTAAGAGCCCCGTCACACAGTCGCACAATGCTGTTAAAGTATTCACCCCCTCTGTGTTTTTTTTCTATTTTGTTGCATTACAACCTGTAATTTAATGGATTTTTATTGGGATTTTTTTTGTAATGCACCTACACAAAATAGTCAAAATTGGTGAAGTGAAACAAAAAAAATGTACTCCATTACATTTCAGAGGGAAATATAGTACTTTTTACTTGACAACATTTATCTTACAGCTTAAGTTACTTTACAAACTAAAATTTGGCATAAAGAGTTTCTATTTTATTTTTCTAGTTTTTGGGTTTTTTTTGCTTGTTATAATAATTAGTTTTGTGTTTTTTTTGAAAGATTAAAATATATATTTTTGTTTTTTTTTAAATATTTTTTTAGATAGAGTTTTTAGATTACTTTGCTTTTACTTACTGTACATTTACTTTTACTTTTAATACTTTATTACTATATGTCTTTAGGACTTTTTCCTGAATATGCTTACTTACGTTTACTTTTTCAGTTCAGGACCTTTACCTTTACTAATACTTCCTCTATACATCATCAGGTGTACAGTGGCTGACTAGCGTCTCTCTCTGTATTTGTAGCGTGTTTTCTGTTAATGAATCTGTTTTAGCTTTTTGCAGCATGTTTCAGTTGTATTTAATTTGGATTTTTATTTTAATTTTTTGAAATTGGCATTATTTATGAAGCTGAAAATGTTTTGGGCCGTTGTAGCAGGTTCGCCCCTTTGCACTATGAACACTGTTTACGCTTTCCTGTATCATAACAATAGGGAGACAACTTTTCATATTCCCCCAGTAATGGCAGTCACACAGTCATATTGTTGATGCAGGAGTTTATAAATGCAGCCAAACATTACTATTGAGCAATCAATAATGCAACAGAAATTCAGCAGAGTGCAGCAGAAAGTCGCTGATGGACTCACAGTGATTCAGGCTGCTGCTGCGCTGTCACACATCTTGTTTTACACGGTAGCTAACAGTCTCCTCACTCCCTCTGCCTCTGAATCATTTTTTAGCTTTTATCACCAAATCAATTTTTTAAAGTATACTAGAATAATAATACTTTTTCTCAGACCAGAAAACTACTGAGGGTTGTAGATCTTCTACATGTGGTTGAAGATACAGTAAACCAGTTCTAATACTGAAACACAAATCATCCTTTAGCGTCTGTATGCAACACATCAGACTTTAAGCTTTGGAAAATAAATTCTAGAAATGTCCTAAAATCTCAGATATGTCCCAAAATTCTACAAACATCCTTAAATTCTATAAAAGTCCAAAAATCCCAGAAATGTCCAAAAATCCCAGAAACACCCAAAAATCCAAGAAATGTCCTAAAATCCTATAAAAGTCCAAAAATCCCAGAAATGTCCAAAAATCCCAGAAACACCCAAAAATCCAAGAAATGTCCTAAAATCCTATAAAAGTCCAAAAATCCTTGAAACATCCAAAAATCCCAGAAATGTCCAAAAATCCTAGAAATGACCAAAATCCTATAAACATGTATGGAGCCGCTATTACTGGCCCCTGGTCACCGTAATTTTGCAAACGTGGCCCCCAAGCAAAACGAGATGAGTATCCCTGCAGTAGACCAAGCAGTGCTAACAAAATGTAAACAAAGCAGTAGTCTGCCGTTGTTGTTGTTGTTTTTTTGTTTTTTTTTTGTGATGCATGCTCATCACTCAAAGCAACAGTGTGCATGTGCAGCTGAGGAGATGATGTCATTGTTTCTCTTTGTTTGACACATCTACATGGAAAGAAAATAACTGGAGTATTGAAAATGAGTTTCAAAAACCTTTCTTTAAATAACCTAAAACTCTTTGTGCTTGCCGACGCGACGCCAAAACGCAGAGGAAAAAAATATCAGTATAAATATCTGGATACATGTAAACAAGGCGTTAGATGTGAGAAAAGGAGGCAAGGATGAACAAACTGAGAAATGAGAATAATGGCTCTTTTTTTTAACCTTTATGTAACCAGAAAATACCTCTTGAGATTAAAAATCTAAATTTCAAGAGCGTTACAGACAGACAACATGGAACAAAAATACAAAATTATAAATATACAACTCCAAAGCAACAATAAAAAACACAAAAAAAGTAACCACAAAGAATGACTAAAAAGTAAGTTAATATACACTATAAATAAACCATAAAAACAAGACAATTAAAAGAGATACACCCTGATATCGGCGTGTAGAAGATGACACGACAGAGCTTTGAAACGCTTTGGTTTTGGCTCGCTTCTGTAACACATCAGCAGCCAGGCATCATTCATGTCATTAGTTTTGTCTGTGTTTTTCCTAACATGAGGAAAAAGTCTATTTAAAGACTTCTTGCAGCGGTGAATAAACATGCAAGAGAGCCGAGCTTATCCTCTCAGGCTGCGTGTGTGCACGGGTGAGTGTGATAAAAAGACAGAGGGACACGTATAAATTGGGCAGTGACAGAATAAGACAGAGAGGCAGAGTGAGTCTCGCAGCGTGCCGCTCATTACTCGAGCTGCGGCAGCAGCGGCGTGTCTCCCCCTGCAGTCCCCTCCAGCCTCTTAATTAGAATGAGTCATTGAGAAGACCTCCCCCGGGTCCCGTGCTAGAGAGCACATCTTTTCATCTGCCTAATAACACGGGACGGGGAACAAAGAGGCTCGAGTGACAGCAGCCAAACGCGAGTGCACAAACACACGAGAAGAGGAGGATACACATACTTGACAGATAGAAACACTGATAGCCTCGATGCTGCCAGCTCGCTGCGATACGGCGGCGACTGCAGCTGCATGAAGAGATACAAACTGTGTACACGGGTGCTATCACACACACACACACACACACACACTGCAGAAAACACATGAATAAGAGCAGCTTTCATTATAATCTGTGTGTAAATAAATGAGAAAGTGGCAGTTAATTCATGTATTTTTGCATGTTGATGCTTTTTATTGTAAATGCAGAACATCTGTGCGCTCAAAGTGATTTTATGAGACACATTCACAGCTCGCAAAGCGAAGATCAGGATGTTTCCTCCACTCTTAGCAGGTGTGTCTGCCCCCTCTAGTGGTAAGAAGGTCAAAACCTCTCTGACCTCTTGTCCTCAGTGTCCTCACAATGGAGCACAAACTTAACACTGTAGATTGTAGCAGAAATAGTAAGCAATAAAGATAGAAAATACCAAAAGTGTAGATTTTGCAGGGTATCAATAACTACAATATGTGCATTTGTGCCCGCTTCCTCCTCCCCCAACAGCAGCGTGAAAGTAGCAGTGGACTTTATTTATTTATTTTTAATTAAAATTTTTATCTGAATCAAAAATCATGTACATTATAAAGCAGCAGACTTGCATCATTATTTTTTTTAATGTTACAGTGAGAAAAAAGAAAATAGAAATAAAATAAATAAGAAGCATATGTTGCAAAATTGTTCATACAGGCAAGAAAAGAAACATGCAAAAAAGAAAAAAAAAAGATAATATTTGGCAGGAAAAAAAAACACTTACAAAAAACGCTATACACTTTGTTACCGTTACATGTCCCGGCCTGTGCATAAATTTTGTATAATCACTGCCCCGAACATGTTCATATGAGCCCCTTAGTTAACACCAATATGTGAAGTAAAACAGGATGTGTGTGTGTGTGTGTGTGTGTGTGTGTGTGTGTGTGTGTGTGTGTATGTATATATGACTTTGAAGGGCCGTTCATGTGCTCTTAACACATAAATATGGTAGTTAAGACCAATATGTTAAGTAAAACAGGATTTTTTATATATGTATATATGTGTGTGTGTGTGTGTATATACACACACACATAAACACACACATACACACATATACATATATATTTATACGTATGTATATATATGACTTTGAAGGGCCGTTCATGTGCTCTTAACACATAAATATGACATTTCCGAGGAGTGCAGAATAATCTTAATTTGCGTCTTTCGCAGTAATTCGGTGTTTCGTCTGACTTGCTTGAACTTTGTCTGCAGGTCAAATACAAACTGCAGAAAACACAAACACATCCGTCGTTTGAGTGACATTTTAATCTGAGAGCTGATTGGACGATCTGTACAACCGAGGCTCATTCTGCATGTGCATCAGCTCGATGTCAGCTCGTGTGTGTGTGTGCGTGTGTGTCTGTGTGTGTGTGTGCGCGTGTGTGTCTGTGTGTCTGTGTGTGTGTCTGTGTGTGTGTGTGTCTGTGTGTGTGTCTGTGTGTGTCTGTGTGTGT
>NW_024634506.1:0-539 GCF_008729295.1 Plectropomus leopardus
TTGCCATACTATAGCCTTGCCTTTTTGGTCATTTTTTTCAACATGCACTTTTATGGTGTTTTTGGCCGTTTTAGCAAAACTCTATGCCATGGTGTGTCTTTGCACGCTATTTTATGCTGTTTTGAGGTGTTTTGAGCTGTTTTTGGGACATGTCATATTTTGACATTTTTGCCATACTATAGCCTTGCCTTTTTGGTGTTTTTTTCAACAAGCATTTTTATGGTGTTTTTGGCGGTTTTAGCAACACTCTATGCTATGGTGTGTTTTGTCACGCTATTTTATACTGTTTTGAGGTGTTTTGAGCTGTTTTTGGGACATGTCATATTTGGACATTTTTGCCATACTATAGCCTTGCCCTTTTGGCCATTTTTTCACCAAGCATTTTTATGGTGTCTTTGGACGTTTTAGCAAAACTCTATGCTATGGTGTGTCTTTGCACGCTATTTTATGCTATTTTGAGGTCTTTCCAGTAATTTTGGGACATGTCATATTTTGACATTTTGCCATACTATAGCCTTGCATTTTTTGTCATTTTTTCA
>NW_024634507.1:0-242 GCF_008729295.1 Plectropomus leopardus
CATTTTTGCCATACTATAGCCTTGCCTTTTTTGTCATTTTTTCAACATGCATGATTATGATGTTTGTTGCCATTTATTTTTTGGAATTCTATGATATGGCGTGTCTTGGCATACTATTTTATACTGTTTTGAGGTGTTTTCAGCTGTTTTTGGGATATGTCATATTTTGACATTTTTGCCTTACTATAGCCTTGGCTTTTTTGTCATTTTTTAAACATGCACAATTATGATGTTTTTGGCTG
>NW_024634508.1:0-541 GCF_008729295.1 Plectropomus leopardus
GCTGTTTTGAGGTGTTTTCAGCAGTTTTTGGGACGTGTCATATTTTGACATTTTTGCCATACTATAGCCTTGCTTTTCGTGTCATTTTTCAATATGCAGTTTTATGGTGTTTTTGGCCATTTTTGCAACATTCTATGCTATGGCGTATCTTTGCACGCTATTTTATGCTGTTTCGAGGTGTTTTAAGCTGTTTTTGGGACGTGTCATATTTTGACATTTTTGCAATACTATAGCCTTGCCTTTTTGGTCAATTTTTCAGTATGCAATGTTATGGTGTTATTGGTAGTTTTTGCAACATTCTGTGCCATGGCGTGTCTTTGCATGTTATTTTATGCTGTTTCGAGGTGTTTTTAGCTGTTTTTAGGACATGTCATATTTTGACATTTTTGCCATACTATAGCCTTGCTTTTCGTGTCATTTTTTCAATATGCAGTTTTATGGTGTTTTTGGCCATTTTTGCAACATTCTATGCTATGGCGTATCTTTGCACGCTATTTTATGCTGTTTCGAGGTGTTTTAAGCTGTTTTTGGGACGTGTCAT
>NW_024634509.1:0-251 GCF_008729295.1 Plectropomus leopardus
TTATAGTGTTTTATGCCGTTTTTGCAACAGTCTATGCTATAGCATGTATTGGCTTGTCATTTTATGCTGTTTTGAGGTGTTTTGAGCTGTTTTTGGGACATGTCATTTTTGACAATTTTAGCTATACTATAGCCTTGCCTTTTCGGTCATTTGTTCAACATGCATAATTATAGTGTTTTTGGCCCCTCTTGCAACATTCTATGTTATGGCGTGTCTCTGCAAGTCATTTTATGCTGCTTTGTGATGTTTTC
>NW_024634510.1:0-396 GCF_008729295.1 Plectropomus leopardus
CTATGGCATGTCTTTGCACACTATTTTGTGCTATTTTGAGGTGTTTTCAGCAGTTTTTGGGACATGTCATATTTTGATATTTTTGGTCATTTTTTCAACATGCATAATTGTAGTGTTTTATGCCGTTTTTGCAACAGTCTATGCTATAGCATGTTTTGGCACGCTATTTTGTGCCGTTTTGAAGTGTTTTCAGTTGTTTTTGGGACATGTCATTTTTGACATTTTTAGCTATACTATAGCCTTGCCTTTTCGGTCATTTTTTCAACATGCATTATTATGGTGTTTTTGGCTGTTTTTGCAACATCCTATACTATGGCGTATCTCTGCAAGTCATTTTATGCTGATTTGCGGTGTTTTAAGCTGTTTTTGGGACATGTCATTTTCAACATTTTTTGC
>NW_024634511.1:0-330 GCF_008729295.1 Plectropomus leopardus
GGCGGAAGGCGGGGTCACCCTGGACAGGTCGCCAGACTATCGCAGGGCCGACATGTACAGACAGACAATCATTCACGCTTCCAGTCAAACCTAAGGGCAATTTAGAGTCACCAATCAACCTGAGCTGCAGGTCTGTGGACTGTGGGAGGAAGCCAGAGACCCCAGAGAGAACCCACACAGACACGGGAGAACATGCAAACTCTGCACAGAAGGGTCCCCGCCCACGGACCGAACCCCGTTCCAACCGGGGTTTGAACCAGGGACCCTCTTGCTGTGAGGCAATAGCACTAACCACGACCATGAATATGTGTGATGAAATGTGAATAGTTT
>NW_024634512.1:0-201 GCF_008729295.1 Plectropomus leopardus
CGAACCCCGTTCCAACCGGGATTCGAACCAGGGACCCTCTTGCTGTGAGGCAACAGTGCTAACCACAAAGCCACCATGCCGCCCTGCGTTGGTGTACAGCTTTTATGGAAATATGAACACAGGCAATGTTTCACTTTTTTTCACATTGGGGTCATTCTAGCGTAAAGTCAATGAATGTCAAGTTGAAAAAAGATCATTTAG
>NW_024634513.1:0-210 GCF_008729295.1 Plectropomus leopardus
TTTTTGCAAAATTCTATGCTATGGCGTGTCTTAGCACGCTGTTTTATTCTGTTTTAAGGTGTTTTCAGCTGGACTTGGAACATGCCATTTTTTGACGTTTTTGCCATAGTATAGCCTTGCTCTTTTTGTCATTTTTTCTACATGTTGTAATATGGTGTTTTTAGCTGTTTTTGTGACATTCAATGCTATGGCGTGTCTCAGCATGCTATT
>NW_024634514.1:0-315 GCF_008729295.1 Plectropomus leopardus
TTTTATGCTGTTTTGAGGTGTTTTCAGCTGTTTTTGGGACATGTCATGTTTTGAAATTTTTTGCCATACTATAGCCTTGCCTTTTCTGTCATTTTTTCAACATACATTAATATGAGATTTTTGGCCGTTTTTGCAACATTTTATGCTATGGCGTGTCTTGGCACGCTATATTATGCTGTTTTGAGGTATTTTCAGCTTTTTTTGAGAGATGTAATATTTTGACATTTTTTGCCATACTATAGCCTTACCTTTTCGATCATTTTTTCACCATGCAGTATTATGGTGTTTTTGGCCATTTTTGCAACATTCAGTGCT
>NW_024634515.1:0-437 GCF_008729295.1 Plectropomus leopardus
TGCTGTTTTGAGGTGTTTTCAGCTGTTTTTCAGACATGTCATTTTTTAAAAGTTTTGCCTTACTATAGCCTTGCCTTTTTGGTCATTTTTTCGACATGCATTTTATGGTGTTTTTTGCCATTTCTGCAACAAACTATGCTATGGCGTGTCTCGGCACGCTATTTTATGCTGTTTTGAGGTGTTTTCAGCTGTTTTTCAGACATGTCATTTTTTGAAAATTTTGCCTTACTATAGCCTTGCCTTTTTGGTCATTTTTTCGACATGCGTTTTTATGGTGTTTTTGGCCATTTCTGCAACAAACTATGCTATGGCGTGTCTTGGCACGCTATTTTATGCTGTTTTGAGGTGTTTTCAGCTGTTTTTCAGACATGTCATTTTTTGAAAATTTTGCCTTACTATAGCCTTGCCTTTTTGGTCATTTTTTTACATGCATTATT
>NW_024634516.1:0-3566 GCF_008729295.1 Plectropomus leopardus
TTGATCTGTAAAAATATATTTTCAGCATAATTAAAGTACATAGTACATGGTACAAACACACGCTGAAACACAGTACAAACACACGCTGAAACACAGTACAAACACACAATGAAACACAGTACAAACACACGCTGAAACACAGTACAAACACGCTGAAACACACACTGAAACACAGTACAAACACACAATGAAACACAGTACAAACACACGCTGAAACACAGTACAAACACGCTGAAACACAGTACAAACACACGCTGAAACACAGTACAAACACGCTGAAACACAGTACAAACACACGCTGAAACACAGTACAAACACACACTGAAACACAGTACAAATACGCTGAAACACAGTACAAACACACGCTGAAACACAGTACAAACACACAATGAAACACAGTACAATTACGCTGAAACACAGTACAAACATGCTGAATCCTTTAATTAGAGACTGCCCTAAAATAAATCCTGGACTCTGAATTCATGCGGACCCACAGAGACAACAGACACACATTACAGAGGGGACGCCAGCGTCCAATCAGGTGGGCGGGGCCTCACCCGGCAGACAGTGTCCTACCTGCGGTTCATAGCGGATGAGGACATCGTACTCCATGGAGTGGGGGATGTTGTCCACAGAGAACTCCAGGAAGGCCCCCTCTGGGACATTGACCAGGCCGACACCTGTCCAGGTGGGACTGCGGTCCAGGGGGTGTGGCCTGGGGACCATTGTCACTCCCTGAGGGGACGAGACAAAGGCGTGAAAACTGATCAGCTTTTGTTTTTATAATCCTTATCATACAAGCAAGCAATACAGAGACTTTTCCAGGTCTTTTCAAGCCTTTCCAGAACTTTTCAAGACTTTTCCATGACTCATAATAAATGTTACACATGATTTCCAGGAGCTGGCGTACATGATAGGACCGACAGGAAAAGGGGAGAAAAATGTACGTTACGTAAACAAACGCAATCAAACATTCAGAGCTATGAAGTCAACAGAAAATACCTTTTTTCCCCGATGGAAGATTTTCACAGGACATGACTTCAACATCTCTTTACAAACAAAATTCAAGGACTTCTCCAAAATTATCTTTAAAAACTAAGATTTTTGGTGATCTCTAAAAGCATGTTTTCTCTAAAATTCACCAAAACGACTCATTTATCAGCCAAAAACTGTAAAAACTGAAATTATTTTCTGACAGTCCTTGAACACATTATGTGTTATTATACAGGTTTGTGAAAAAATATTCCATGACTTTTCGCAAACCTTTTACAGGTATTGAAATATCTATTTGCAAATTCCATGACTCCAGGTTTTCCATGAGTGTGGGAACCCTGTCTAAGAATAAACACTGATGAAACTTATGGAACCATCTCCACCTGGAAAACAAGAAAACAGCTGAAATTTTACGAATGAAAAGACCATCAGCAATCACAGAGAAGAACTACGACTTTTTTCTTTGTCTTTTTTTATCTCCGAGCACGTGTCAAACATTTTTTCTTCTTAAACTTTGAGGTGAATAAAGGCATCGGCAGCAGTCTGAAAGCAGCGGCTGGTTTGTGGAGCAGCCAGTAAAGCACAGGACGGTGTCGTCAGCATAGAGATACACTTTCAATTCTCAGACGGGAAATACATTAGTAATAATAATCAGAAAACTGCACGGAAATTTGAAGATCTGAAGATGACGTTTGGTCAGCTGATCAGTCAAAGGTCAAAAAGGTGACTCACAGGTCCAAACTTGGCGTCCTCGGCTTCGTAGGTGTAATGATCCAGAGCAATGAAGTAGAATCCAGACTCGACTTGATCGCAGCGGCGGCCAAACATGTGATCCCTGCAGACACACTGACCGCTCACCTGATTACACCTGCAGGACGACAGGAAGTGCAACGTGTCACAACCAACACACAGAAGAAGAAAAATGAAATGGAGAAAACAACAGGAAGGAAACGAGACGTGAAACAGGATGACGGAGAGTAAAAACATCAAGAAGAAAGAAAACCGACAGCGACAGACAGATGGGAAGTAAAAACAGCGTAGGGCTGGGGCGACGCCGTCACACCGTTTCACACAGCCACCGCAGTTTATACTGCAGTTTATACTGCATTTAATACTGCAGTTAATACTGCACTTTATACTGCATTTAATACTGCACTTTATACAGCACTTTACTGCACTTTATACTGCATTTAATACTGCAGTTTACTTTGCACTTTATACTGCATTTAAACCTGCACTTTATACTGCATTTAATACTGCACTTTATACTGCATTTAATACTGCACTTTATACTGCAGTTTATACTGCACTTTATACTGCATTTAATACTGCACTTTATACTGCATTTAATACTGCAGTTTATACTGCATTTAATACTGCACTTTATACTGCAGTTTATAACTGCACTTTATACTGCATTTAATACTGCACTTTATACTGCATTTAATACTGCACTTTATACTGCACTTTATACTGCAGTTTATACTGCACTTTATACTGCATTTAATACTGCACTTTATACTGCACTTAATACTGCATTTAATACTGCACTTTATACTGCATTTAATACTGCACTTTATACTGCATTTAATATTGCAGTTTATACTGCACTTTATACAGCACTTTATACTGCATTTAATACTGCACTTTATACTGCATTTAATACTGCACTTTATACTGCATTTAATACTGCACTTTATACTGCACTTTATACTGCATTTAATACTGCACTTTATACTGCATTTAATACTGCATTTTATACTGCACTTTATACTGCATTTAATACTGCACTTTATACTGCATTTAATACTGCATTTAATACTTGCACTTTATACTGCATTTAATACTGCACTTTATACTGCAGTTTATACTGCACTTTATACTGCATTTAATACTGCACTTTATACTGCATTTAATACTGCACTTTATACAGCACTTTACTGCACTTTATACTGCATTTAATACTGCAGTTTACTTTGCACTTTATACTGCATTTAATACTGCACTTTATACTGCATTTAATACTGCACTTTATACTGCATTTAATACTGCATTTTATACTGCACTTTATACTGCATTTAATACTGCACTTTATACTGCATTTAATACTGCAGTTTATACAGCACTTTATACTGCATTTAATACAGCACTTTATACTGCATTTAATACTGCACTTTATACTGCATTTAATACTGCACTTTATACAGCACTTTATACTGCATTTAATACTGCACTTTATACTGCATTTAATACTGCACTTTATACTGCATTTAATACTGCATTTTATACTGCACTTTATACTGCATTTAATACTGCACTTTATACTGCATTTAATACTGCACTTTATACTGCATTTCCTCATCTCTGTCACAGAGATGAGGAAATACTAAGGTGCTTGTTTTACCTCGACTTCCTTGCTTCTCTTTCAAAACAAAAGCCCCCTGATTGCGTCTCTGTGGACAGAATGCCATCAGCTGCTGATATAATGCATTTTATTTTGAAACATTGACAGGATGTGGTTGTCAGCTGTGCAGGAGCTTGTATAACGTCATAAATGAGAGGAACGTGCTTAT
>NW_024634517.1:0-410 GCF_008729295.1 Plectropomus leopardus
TTTTTCGGACATGTCATATTTTGACATTCATGCCATACTATAGCCTTGCCCTTTTGGTCATTTTTTCAACTACCATTATTAGGGTGTTTTTGGACGTTTTTGCAACAAACTATGCTATAGTATGTCTTGGCATGCTCTTTTATACTGTTTTGAGGTGTTTTCAGCTGTTTTTGGGACGTCATATTTTGACGTCTTTGCCACACTATAGCCTTGCCTTTTCGCTCATTTTTTCAACATGCATTATTTTGGTGTTTTTGGCCGTTTTTGCAACAAACTATGCTATGGAGTGTCTTGGCACGCTCTTTTATGCTGTTTTGATGTGTTTTCAGCCTTTTTTCGGACATGTAATATTTTGCCATTTTTGCCATACTATAGCCTTGCCTTTTCAGTCATTTTTTCAACATGCATTA
>NW_024634518.1:0-420 GCF_008729295.1 Plectropomus leopardus
TCATTTTTTCGACATGCTATATTATTTTGTTTTGGGCTGTTTTTGCACGTTTCATTGCTATGGCGTGTCTCAGCACGCTATGTTATGCAGTTTTAATGCGTTTTCAGCTGTTTTTGGGACATGTCAAATTTTGACAATTTTGCCATACTATAGCCTTGCTTTTTTGGTCATTTTTTCGACATTCTATTTTATTTTGTTTGGAGCTGTTTTTGCAGGTTTGATTGCTGTGGCATGTCTCAGCACTCTATTTCATGCACTTTTGAGGTGTTTTCAGCTGGTTTTAAAAAATGTCAAATTTTGACAATTTTGCCATACTATAGCCTTGCTTTTTTGGTCATTTTTTCGACATGCTATTTTATTTTGTTTTGGGACATTTTTGCAGGTTTGATTGCTATGGCATTTCTCAGCACGCTATTTTAT
>NW_024634519.1:0-671 GCF_008729295.1 Plectropomus leopardus
TTTAAGCTGTTTTGAGGTGTTTTCAGCTGTTTTTGGGACATGTCATTTCTTGACATTTTTGCCATACTATAGCCTTGCTTTTTTGGTCATTTTTTCGACATGCTATAATATGTTGTTTTTGGCCATATTTGCACGTTTTAATGCTATGGCGTGTCTCAGCACGCTATTTTAAGCTGTTTTGAGGTGTTTTCAGCTGTTTTTGGGACATGTCATTTTTTGACATTTTTGCCATACTATAGCCTTGCTTTTTTGGTCATTTTTTGCGACGTGCTATAATATGTTGTTTTAGGTCGTTTTTGCACGTTTTAACACTAGAACTACCAAGGCAGTCATTTTGACTGCTTTCAAAATTTGCGACGTCATAACTTGCTTTAAAAAAAACCTATGTACCAATAGGACCCTGACTTTTCCTAAATGTGTGTATATTTTATTCTAACATTGTTTTATCATTAAAATTTCAAAACACAAAAGAGATCTGAGTATTACTACCTCGAATGACCATAGCAGTCAAATTGACTGCATGTTTTTTACAGGGGGTGTCATATTTCACTATTTGCTACATTTTCCCGCTCTTTCTCCTGCTCTATTGTCTGTTTGTTTTTTATGCTCTGTGAAGCTAAAACCTAGCTTCACTCTAAACCCAAGAGAGACAAAAATGACAAGTAGAAAGA
>NW_024634520.1:0-301 GCF_008729295.1 Plectropomus leopardus
TTTGACATTTTTGCCATACTATAGCCTTGCTTTCTTGGTCATTTTTTCGACATGCTAGATTACTGTTTTTTTGGACATTTTTGCACGTTTAAATGCTATGGCGTGTCACAGTGCGCTATTTTCTGCTGTTTTGAAGTGTTTTCAGCTGTTTTTATAACATGCCATTTTTTGACATTTTTGCCATACTATAGCCTTGCTTTCTTGGTCATTTTTTCGACATGCTAGATTACTGTTTTATTGGACATTTTTGCACGTTTAAATGCTATGGCGTGTCTCAGTGCGCTATTTTCTGCTGTTTTGA
>NW_024634521.1:0-474 GCF_008729295.1 Plectropomus leopardus
GAGTTTAGACACGCTATTTAACACAGTTTTACGTTGTTTTCAGCTGTTTTTGGGACATGTCATTTTTTGACATTTTTGCCATACTATAGCCTTGCTTTTTGTGTCATTTTTTCAACATGCCAAAATATCGTGTTTTTGTTAGTTTTTGCAACGTTCTATGCTATGGCGAGTTTAGACACGCTATTTAACACAGTTTAAAGTTGTTTTCAGTTGTTTTGAGGACATGGCATTTTTTCACATTTTTGCCA
Source organism: Plectropomus leopardus (assembly GCF_008729295.1). Lineage (NCBI taxonomy): Eukaryota > Metazoa > Chordata > Actinopteri > Perciformes > Serranidae > Plectropomus > Plectropomus leopardus. The sequence continues at coordinate 249 of NW_024634521.1, forward strand.
TACTATAGCCTTGCTTTTTGGGTCAGTTTTTCGACATGCCAAAAAATGGCGTTTTTGTCAGTTTTTGCAACGTTCTATGCTATAGCGAGTTTAGACACGCTATTTAACACAGTTTTAAGTTGTTTTCAGCTGTTTTTGGGACATGGCATTTTTTGACATTTTTGCCATACTATAGCCTTGCTTTTTGGGTCATTTTTTCAACATGCCAAAATATAGTGTTTTTGTC
>NW_024634522.1:0-627 GCF_008729295.1 Plectropomus leopardus
ACAGGCATTATTATGGTGTTTTTGGTCGTTTTTGCACCATTCTATGCTTTGGCATGTCTATGCACAGTATTTTATGCTGTTTTAAGGTGTTTTCAGCTGTTTTTGGGACATGTTATATTTTGAAATTTTTGCCTTACTATAGCGTTGCCTTTTGGGTCATTTTTTCAACATGCATTATTATGGTGTTTTTGGCCATTTTTGCACCATTCTATGCTTTGGCATGTCTATGCACAGTGTTTTATGCTGTTTTAAGGTGTTTTCAGCTGTTTTTGGGACATGTCATATTTTGACATTTTTGCCTTACTATAGCGTTGCCTTTTCAGTCATTTTTTCAACATGCATTATTATGGTGTTTTTGGCCATTTTTGCACCATTCTATGCTTTGGCATGTCTATGCACAGTATTTTATGCTGTTTTAAGGTGTTTTCAGCTGTTTTTGGGACATGTCATATTTTGAAATTTTTGCCTTACTATAGCCTTGCCTTTTCGGTCATTTTTTCAACATGCAGTATTACGGTGTTTTGTTCCGTTTTTGCACCATTCTATGCTATGGCAAGTCTCTGCACTCTATTTCACGCTGTTTTAATGTATTTTAAACTGTTTTTGGGACATGTCATATTTTGACAT
>NW_024634523.1:0-253 GCF_008729295.1 Plectropomus leopardus
AGGTGTTTTCAGCTGTTTTTGGGACATGTCATATTTTGACATTTTTGTCTCTTGCCTTTTTTGTCATTTTTTCAACATGCAGTTTTGTATTGTTTTTGGCCATTTTTGCAGAATTGTATGCTATGGCATGTTTTGGCACGCTATTTTATGCTGTTTTGAGGTGTTTTCAGCAATTTTTAGGACATGTCATATTTTAACATTTTTGCCTTACTATAGCCTTGCCATTTTCGTTGTTTTTTCAACATGCATTTTT
>NW_024634524.1:0-337 GCF_008729295.1 Plectropomus leopardus
TCATTTTTTCAACATGCATTATTATGGTGAATTTGGCTGTTTTTGCACCATTCTATGCTATGGCGTGTCTCTGCACGCTATTTTATGTTGTTTTGAGGTGTTTTCAGCTGTTTTTAGGACATGTCATTTTTTGAAATTTTTTCCATACTATAGCCTTGCCTTTTTGGTCATTTTTTCAACATGCATTATTATGGTGTTTTGGGCTGTTTTTGCACCATTCTATGCTATGGCGTGTCTCTGCACGCTATTTTATTTTTTTTTTGAGGTGTTTTCAGCTGTTTTTAGGACATGTCGTTTTTTGAAATTTTTCCATACTATAGCCTTGCCTTTTTGGTCA
>NW_024634525.1:0-626 GCF_008729295.1 Plectropomus leopardus
GATCATTTTTTTCAACATGCATTATTATGATGTTTTTTGACATTTTTGCACCATTTTATGCCATGGCATGTCTTGACACAGTATTTTATGCTGTTTTGAGGTGTTTCCAGCTGTTTTTGGGACATGTCATATTTTTACGTTTTTGCCTTACTATAGCCTTGCCTTTTTGGTCATTTTTTCAACCTGCAGTATTATGAGTTATTTGGCCATTTTTGCACCATTCTATGCTATGGTGTGTTTTGGCACGCTATTTTATGCTGTTTTGAGGTGTTTTCAGCTGTTTTTGGGACGTGTCATGTTTTAAAATTTTTGCCTTACTATAGCCTTGCCTTTTTGGTCATTTTTTCAACATGCATTATTATGAGTTTTTTGGCCATTTTTGCACCATTCTATGCTATGGTGTGTTTTGGCACGGTATTTTCTGCTGTTTTGAGGTGTTTTCAGCTGTTTTTGGGACATGTAATATTTTGACATTTTTGCCTTACTATAGCCTTGCCTTTTCAATCATTTTTTTCAACATGCATTATTATGATGTTTTTTGACATTTTGGCACAATTTTATGCTATGGCATGTCTTGATACAGTATTTTATGCTGTTTTGAGGTGTTTCCAGCTGTTTTTGGGACA
>NW_024634526.1:0-386 GCF_008729295.1 Plectropomus leopardus
TTGACATTTTTGCCTTACTATAGCCTTGCCTTTTCGGTCATTTTTTCAACATGCATTATTATGGTGTTTTGGGACATTTTTGCACAAGTCTATGCTATGGCGTGTCTGTGCACGCTATTTTATGCTGTTTTGAGGTGTTTTAAGCTGTTTTTGGGACATGTCATATTTTGACATTTTTGCCTTACTATAGCCTTGCCTTTTCGATCATTTTTTCAACATGCATTATTACGGTGTTTTTGGACAGTTTTGCACCATTCTATGCTATGGTGTGTCTGTGCACGCTATTTTATGCTGTTTTAACGTGTTTTAAGCTGTTTTTGGGAGATGTCATATTTTGACATTTTTGCCTTACTATAGCCTTGCCTTTTCGGTCATTTTTTTCAACA
>NW_024634528.1:0-565 GCF_008729295.1 Plectropomus leopardus
GCTGTTTTGAGGTGTTTTCAACCGTTTTTGGAAAAAGTATTATTTTGCAATTTTTGCCATACTATAGCCTTGCCTTTTCGGTCATTTTTTCATCATGCATTATTTTGGTGTTTTGGGCCTTGTTTTTGCAACATTCTATGCTATGGCGTGTCTTGGCACGCTATTTTATGCTGTTTTCAGCTGTTTTCAGCTGTTTTAGTGACATGTCATATTTTGCAATTTTTGCCATACTATAGCCTTGCCTTTTCGGTCAGATTTTCAACATGCATTATTTTGGTGTTTTTGGCCTTTTTTGCAACACTCCATGGTATGGCGTGTCTTCCAACAGTATTTTATGCTGTTTTGAGGTGTTTTCAGACGTTTTTTGGACATGTCATATTTTGGCATTTTTGCCATACTATAGCCTTGCCCTTTCGGTCATTTTTTCAACTTGCATTATTTTGGTGTTTTTGGCCCTTCTTGCAACATTCTATGCTATGGCGTGTCTTGGCACGCTATTTTATGCTGTTTTCAGCTGTTTTCAGCTGTTTTTGTGACATGTCATATTTTGACATTTTTGCCATAC
>NW_024634529.1:0-419 GCF_008729295.1 Plectropomus leopardus
ATAGCCTTGCTGTTTTGGTCATTTTTTCAACATGCTATTTTATGGGTTTTTGGATGGTTTTGGGATGTTTTTTCAACACTGTATACTATAACACACCTCTATACGCTATACTAAGTGGTTTTCAGGTGTTTTTGGGACATGTCAAATTTTGACATTTTCGCCATACTATAGCCTTGGTGTTTCCATCATTTTTTCAACATGCTATTTTATGGGTTTTTGGATGGTTTTGGGATGTTTTTTCAACACTGTATAGTATAATATGCCTCTACATGCCATACTAAGTGGTTTTCGGGTGTTTTTGGGACATTTCAAATTTTGCCAATTTCGCCATACTATAGCCTTGGTGTTCTGGTCATTTTTTCAACATGCTATTTTATGGGTTTTTGGATGGTTTTGGGATGTTTTTTCAGCACTGTATA
>NW_024634530.1:0-409 GCF_008729295.1 Plectropomus leopardus
TGTTTTTGAGACATGTCAATTTTGACGTTTTTAGCCATACTATAGCCTTGCCTTTTCGGTCATTTTTTCAACATGCATTATTTTGGTGTTTTTTGCCGTTTTTGCAACATCCTATGCTATAGCGTGTCTTGGCATGCGATTTTATGCTGTTTTGAGGTTTTTCCAGCTGTTTTTGAGACATGTCAATTTTGACAATTTTCACCATACTATAGCCTTGCCTTTTCGGTCATTTTTTCAACATGCATTATTTTGGTGTTTTTTGCCGTTTTTGCAACATCCTATGCTATAGTGTGTCTTGGCATGCTATTTTATGCTGTTTTGAGGTGTTTTCAGGTGATTTTGACACATGTCAATTTTGACAATTTTCGCCATACTATAGCCTTGCCTTTTCTGTCATTTTTTTCAACAT
>NW_024634531.1:0-254 GCF_008729295.1 Plectropomus leopardus
GAGGTGTTTTCAGCTGTTTTTGGGACATGTCATATTTTGACATTTTTGCCTTACTATAGCCTTGCATTTTCGGTCATTTTTTTTTACATGCATTATTTTGCTGTTTTTGGCCATTTTTGCTACAAACTATGCCATGGCGTTTCTAAGCACGCTATTTTATGTTGTTTTGGGGTGTTTTTAGCTTTTTTTGGGACATGTGATATTTTGACAATTTTGCCTTACTATAGCCTTGCATTTTCGGTCATTTTTTCAAC
>NW_024634532.1:0-946 GCF_008729295.1 Plectropomus leopardus
TTGGCACGCTATTTTCAGCTGTTTTGAGGTGTTTTCAGCTGTTTTTGGGACATGTCATATTTTGACATTTTTAGCCATACTATAGCCTTGCCTTTTCGGTCATTTTTTCAACATCCACTATTTTGGTGTTCTTGGACGTTTTTGCAACATTCTGTGCTACCGTTTGTCTTGGCACGCTATTTTCAGCTGTTTTAGGTGTATTAAGCGGTTTTTGGGACATGTCATAATTTGACATTTTTAGCCATATATATGACATGTCCCAAAAACAGCATAATACACCTCAAAACAGCATAAAATAGTGTGCCACGACACGCCATAGCATAGAATTATCATAGAAAAATCACCCCAACAAACAATGCAGGATGGTGTGGCACACTATGCTGTTTTGAGGTGTATTATGCTGTTTTTGGGACATGTCATATATATGGCTAAAAATCTCAAATTATGACATGTCCCAAAAATCACTTAAAACACCCCAAAACAGCTTAAAATAGGGTTACAAGACACGCCATAGCATAAAATGTTGCGAAAACAGCCAAAAACATCGAAATAATGGATGTTGAAAAAATGACCGAAAAGGCAAGGCTATAGTATGTCCAAAAAGTATCAAAATGACTGTTACTGGTGCAACAGTTGTTTTGGTCGTTGTGTGTATTGGGGTTTTGGCAGTCTCATTATTCAGGCAGTGTGACTGATGATCATCATATGGTCATCGGACGTTTGACACGTCATCAGGAATTCCACATTCCCACACACTGGGGTGTTCCTCTGCCTCTGGCCTGTTTCTCCTCCTCCTGCTGCACGCCTTCCTGCCAACCAATCCGGTGGTGCCAGTGGTGCCGCCTTCCTCTTTTTCGATGAGTGCTTGTTTCAATCATGTGTTTTTCTGTAGTCTATTTAAGTCCGCCGTACGTTTGCCAAGGGGCAGCTGTGTTTTCTCACAAGC
>NW_024634533.1:0-425 GCF_008729295.1 Plectropomus leopardus
ACATGTCATATTTTGACATTTTTCGATACTATAGCCTTGCCTTTTCGGTCATTTTTTCAACATGCATTTTCATGGTGTTTTTGGCTATTTTTGCCACATTCTATGCTATGGCGTGTCTTGTCCTGCTAGTTTACGCAGTTTTCAAGTATTTTCAGCTGTTTTTGGGACATGTCTTATTTTGACATTTTTTCCATACTATAGCCTTGCCTTTTTGGTAATTTTTTCAACATGCATTTTTATGGTGTTTTTGGCCATTTTTGTCACATTCTATGCTTTGGTGTGTCCCTGCAAGCTAGTTTATGCAGTTTTGAAGTGTTTTCAGCTGTTTTTGGGACATGTCTTATTTTGACATTTTTTCCATACTATAGCCTTGCCTTTTCGGTCATTTTTTCAACATGCATTTTTATGGTGTTTTTGGCCATTTT
>NW_024634534.1:0-835 GCF_008729295.1 Plectropomus leopardus
TTTTATTCTGTTTTGAGGTGTTTTCAGTTGTTTTTGGGACATGTCATTTTTGACATTTTTGCCTTACTATAGCCTTGCTTTTTCGTTCATTTTTTTCTCCGTGCATCATTATGCTGTTTTTGGCCCTTTGTGCAACAAACTATGCTATGGCGTGTTTCTGTACGCTATTTTATGCTGTTTTGAGTTCTTTTCAGTCTTTTTTGAGACATGTCATTTTTTGATTTTTTTGCCTTACTATAGCCTTGCCTTTTCGTTGATTTTTTTCACTTGCATTATTATGCTGGGGTTTTTTTTGGCCATTTTTGCAACAAACTATGCTATGGCGTGTTTCAGTACGCTATTTTATGCTGTTTTGCTGTGTTTTCAGTTGTTTTTGGGACGTGTCATTTTTTGAGATTTTTGCCTTACTATAGCCTTGCCTTTTTGTTGATTTTTTTCACTTGTTCAGTTTTTTCACTTTTTTTCAAGAAACACCTCAAAACAGCATAACATATTGTGTCGAGACACACCATAGCATAGTTTTTTGGAAAAAGCCCCCAAAACACCAAAATAATGCATGTCAAAAAAAGATAAAAAAGGCAAGGCTATAGTAAGGCAAAAATTTAAAAAAAAAATAACATGTTACAACAACAGCTGAAAACACCTCAAAACACTATGAAATACAGTGCTGAGACACGCCCTGGCATAGTTTGTTGCAAAAACAGCCAAAAGCACCATAACAATGCATTTTTAAAAAATGACCAAAAAGATAAGGCTATAGTCAGTCAAAAATCTCAAAAAATGACACGTCCCAAAAACACCTCAAAACAGCATAAAAGAGCGTGCAGTCAAAATT
>NW_024634535.1:0-390 GCF_008729295.1 Plectropomus leopardus
TATGCTGTTTTGAGGTGTTTTTAGCTGTTTTTGGGACATGTCATATTTTGACATTTTTGCCATCCTATAGCCTTGCCTTTTTGGTCAAATTTTCAACATGCATATTTATGATGTTTTTGGCTGTTTTTGCAACATTCTATGCTATGGCGTGTCTAGGCACGCTATTTTATACTGTTTCAAGGTGTTTTCAGCTGTTTTTGGGACATGTCATATTTTGACATTTTTGCCATACTATAGCCTTGCCTTTTCCGCTCATTTTTTCATGCATATTTATGATGTTTTTGGCTGTTTTTGCAACATTCTATGCTAGGATGTGTCTTTGCAAGTTATTTCATGTTGTTTTGTGGTGTTTTCAGCTCTTTTTGGGACATGTCATATTTTGACATTTTT
>NW_024634536.1:0-398 GCF_008729295.1 Plectropomus leopardus
GTCTTGGCACGCTATTATGTGCTGTTTTGAGGTGTTTTCAACTGTTTTTGGGACATGTCATATTTTGACATTTTTGCCATACTATAGCCTTGCCTTTTTGGTCATTTTTTCGACATCCATTATTTTGGTGTTTTTGGCCATATTTTCAACATTCTATGCTATGGCATGTCTTGGCACGCTATTTTACGCTGTTTTGAGGTGTTTTCAGCTGTTTTTGGAACATGTCATATTTTGACATTTTTGCCATACTATAGCCTTGCCTTTTTGGTCAGTTTTTCAAAATGCATTATTTTGGTGTTTTTGGCCCTTTTTGAAAAATTCTTTGCTATGGCGTGTCTTGGCACGCTATTCTATGCTGTTTTGAGGTGTTTTCAGCCGTTTTTGGGAAGGGTTCTATT
>NW_024634537.1:0-581 GCF_008729295.1 Plectropomus leopardus
GCCTTGCCTTTTCAATCATTTTTTTCAACATGCAGTATTTTGGTGTTTTGGGATGTTTTTGCAAAATTCTATGCTATGGCGTGTTTCAGCAGGCTATTTTATGCTATTTTGAGGTGTTTTCAGCTGTTTTTGGGACATGTCGTATTTTGACTTTTTTGCCATACTATAGCCTTGCCTTTTTAGTCATTTTTTCAACATGCATTATTATGGTGTTTTTTGGATGTTTTTGCAAAATTCTATGCTATGGCGTGTCTTGGCACGCTATTTTATGCTGTTTTGAGGTGTTTTCAGCTGTTTTTGCGACATGTCATAATTTGACATTTTTGCCATACTATAGCCTTGCCTTTTTAGTCATTTTTTTCAACATGCAGTATTTTGGTGTTTTTGGATGTTTTTGCAAAATTCTATGCTATGGCGTCTCTAAGCAGGTTATCTAAGTCTGTTTTGAGGTGTTTTTAGCTATTTTTGGGACATGTCATATTTTGACATTTTTGCCATACTATAGCCTTGCCTTTTTAGTCATTTTTTTCAACATGCATTATTATGGTGTTTTTGGATGTTTTTGCAAAATTCTATGCTAT
>NW_024634538.1:0-5885 GCF_008729295.1 Plectropomus leopardus
GTGTGTGTGTGTGTGTGTGTTACTGACCTGAACAGCCAGCGTGACGGTGTTGAGCAAGATGAGGACGAACATGACGTACTCAAATCCTGTGGAGTTGATGATGGACCAGAACTTGTACTGAACCGGATTCTTCGGGATGTAAAGTTTCAGCGGCTGAGCCTTCAGAGCGTACTCCACACACTGACGCTGCACACACACACACACACAGTGGAAAGGGTTAATGTGTACTGCTGACACAGTGTACTCCATACAGGAAGAGGATGTCCCGTGTGTCCCATGTGTCTCGTGTATCTCATGTGTCCCATGTCTCCCGTGTCTCACCTGGTTCTTGTCCAGCTCACAGTTCTTGTACTCCTGCTCGCCCTGCTCTCTGAAGGTGATGATGACGAAGCCCACGAAGATGTTCATCATGAAGAAGGCGATGATGATGATGTAGACGATGAAGAAGATGGAGATCTCCACGCGGTAGTTGTAGATGGGACCAGAGTTCTCGCCGTTGGCATCGATGGCTTTATACAGCAGCCTGGACACACAGGGGTTAAAACCATCATCTGTCACAGCGGTCCAGCGGCAGCGTGTCCGTGCCAGTGTCTGTGTTGTTAATAAAGTTTGGGTTGAAGACTCACGCGGGCCAGCCTTCGAAGGTGGACACGGTGAAGAGCGCCATCATCCCCATCAACACGTTATCAAAGTTAAAGTCGCTGTTCTGCCAGATCCGCTCCCTGACCATCGGCTGGTTCACGTCCCCGTCCTTATAAACCACAAAGGTACCCCTGCGCACACACACACACACACACACACACACACACACACACACACACACAGCGATATCATCAGTGATGTCAACTCTCAGAGGTCAGTCTGTGAGTTAAAGGGTTAAAAAAACGTACTTGCACTGTTCAGGAGTGTGTTTGGCTTCATCTGTGCAGCGATAAAATTTACCCTGAAACACAAACAAACATCATGACATCACTCAGAGAATAAACAAACACAAACAAACATCATGACATCACTCAGAGAATAAACAAACACAAACAAACATCATGACATCACTCAGAGAATAAACAAACACAAACAAACATCATGACATCAGACGGTGTGAATCTGTGACAGAGGTCATCCGCTGGAGGTCTTCCCACAGAAAACAATTTATTAACCGAAAGAAGAAGAAAATGTTGAGACGGTTTCTTCTTCTTTGGTCTCACCTTGAACAGCTGCACTCCGATGCAGGCGAACATGAACTGAAGCAGCGTGGTGACGATCATGATGTTCCCGATCGTCCTGATGGCCACAAACACACACTGGACCACATGCTGCAACACACACACACACACACACACACACACACACACACACACACTAATGTTTAATGTCACACACACTCGTATCTCTGAACACTGCACTTTTCACAATCAGGCTTTATAAATTATTGTACATTCATGTAATTTTTTTCTTTCATTGAGTTTATTTTTTAACCAACATCAGTCCTAATAAATATAAAAATGAAAATGTAAAATGTCAGTTTTTTGGTCATGATGCCACTATGTTTTTAGATGGGTGATGTTGAGTGTCCTCCTCCTCAGTGTGTGAGTGTAGCTGCTGACAGTCTGGGATATGTCAGTGTGTGAGTGTAGCTGCTGACAGTCTGGGATATGTCAGTGTGTGAGTGTAGCTGCCGACAGTCTGGGATATGTCAGTGTGTGAGTGTAGCTGCTGACAGCCTGGGATATGTCAGTGTGTGAGTGTAGCTGCCGACAGTCTGGGATATGTCAGTGTGTGAGTGTAGCTGCCGACAGCCTGGGATATGTCAGTGTGTGAGTGTAGCTGCCGACAGCCTGGGATATGTCAGTGTGTGAGTGTAGCTGCTGACAGTCTGGGATATGTCAGTGATCAGCAGCTACATTGACTGTGACAGGTCACCTAGTGGAAATAGCATGTATTTCCTCCATATGCCAAATATGGTCAAAATGACCTCATCAGGTGGAAAATAGTCAAAATGACAAATTCAGAGTCAAAAGCCCAGAATGATTTATGTGTTCATTGTTTTTATTTTAGGGTTTGGTTATGTACATTCATATTTTTATTGCTATTTATTGGATATTTTACATTTTGATAAGCACTAGGGCATTTTAATCATTTTATCTGTTATCTTCTTGCCACGTTTTATACTGTTTATTGTAATTTCTTTTTCTTTAAAAATGTTGGTCATCTGTCAGGTATTACTCTGTATGTTATCTGAAGTGTCTGAAAATTTGGGTGACATTTTTCTTTCTTTAAGAATTTCTGGCGGTTCTTCTTTCTTTTCTTTAAAAATGTTTTTGAATGCAATTTCTCTTTTCTTTGTTTCATTTCTTTTTTTTTCATTGTAAAATGTTTACTGAGGTTGTTTTTTTCTTATAATTTTTGCCATTTTTTTCCTTTAGATTGTTTTTTTTTGTCTGCAATTTTTCTTTCTTCAAAAATTCTGGCGATCTAAAAAAATGCAATTTCTTTTTTCTTTGTTTCAGTTTCTTTGTTTTTCATTTTACAATGCTTAGTAAGGGTTTTTTTTTTCTTGAAAGATTTTTGGTGATTTTGTTTAAAATTTGGGTGATTTTTATGGGGCTTTTAAAAGAAGATTTTTGGCAATTTGTTTTCTCTAAAAATTTTAGGTGAATTTGTTTCTGTCTTTGGCAATTTCTTTTTCTTTAAACATTTGGGTTATTTTTCATGTTGATGCTGCATACGATGCGTCGTCCTTTCTGCTGAAAACCAAATCTGCCTGCAGGTGTTTTTACCTTCAGTCCTTTGGCTCTGTTGATGGCTCTCAGGGGGCGGAGCACCCGCAGGACTCGCAGGATCTTCACCACCGAGATCGCACTCGAGCTGCACACACACACACACAGACACACACACACACACACACACACACACACACACACACACACAGTGAGTCAGTGTGCCGTTGTATATGACAGATATATTCTGAGGTGTAACTGTGGTTTCGTCCCAGCAGGGGGCGACACACACAAGATAAAAAGCCTGTCGGCGTCACGTCGTCTGAAGTTTTCTGGTTTCACAGTTGAGAGAATTTTTTAGAGGTTTAACATGTAATTCATCACAAAAAGCAACAGAAAACATTTCAGACTGACTCCCCCATGTTTTTGACAGAAATCAGGCCAAACAGGACACTTTCAAAGGGTTAACCCTCTGAGACCCACACGGTGGGGTGTTTAGTCAACAGTCGATGCCACAAAAAATAAGTTTCCATCATGTGAAAGTTTAGCACCTGAAGATTTATTTGACATATTTAAGATTTCAGAAAAATGTCCAGAGAACTATATTTATAATTATCATAATTCTTTCTTTTTTCTCAGATAATCACCCTTTTAAAACATTTCTTTTTTTTTTTTTTTATATATTTACTTTTTTATTTTCATGGTTTCTTGCTGATGTCTTCTGTTGGTACTCACTGATTTCTTTCCGTGTTTCCGCTAAGGATTGAAAGGGTTAAAAGATGTGCACAGAGTGTGTTTGTCTGTGTGTGTGTGTGTGTGTGTGTGTGAGCAGTACTGACTGCAGGAAGAAGGAGACCAGCGACACGCTGACCACCAGCAGATCCAGCAGGTTGAACCAGTTCCTGCAGAAGGAGCCCTGATGGAGGAACGCTCCGTGGACCGTCATCTGACGCCGAGAGCAGGACGATGTTTAATAATCAGCAGAAGAAGAAATAAAACTGCAGCATCCTGAAGGTGATTCATTTCTTTACCTTTAAGAGGATCTCCACAGTGAAGATGGAGGTGAAGGCGTAGTCCGCATAACCCAGAATCTGCACACACACACGCGCACGCACGCACGCACGCACGCACACACACACTCTCTGTTAGTCCTCAGTCAGCGCTTTAGGGGAGAGACGTACAACTTTGTACAACTTATGGTAATTATTTTAAAATGTTTAGCAGTTTCTTTTTTCTTTATCTCATTTTCATGAGGAAAAAAAATTTAATGTAATTTAAATTTTTTTTATTTTTATGTTTTATTTAAATAAGTCAGCTTTTCCTTTTCTTGAAATAAATGTTTTTTTTATTCTTTATTCCTGTAAGAATTTTGCCGATTTGTTTTATGTAAAAATGTCTTTTTTTTTACTAACCCCCCGTGATAAATAGAGAACAGTCCCTAATGAGTTAAAAACATTGACTCCAGGTCACATGATGATGTCTCGGTCAACTTTACCGCTGCATGCCAGTTTTTATCCGGTTCTAAATAAAGGGTTAACTTCCTCTGTGTGTGTGTGTGTGTGTGTGTGTGTGTGTGTGTGTGTGTGTGTGTGTTGATTGTATGTTAGAGTTAATTTCTCTCCTCAGCTGCTGCTAATTGCTACGTCTTGCATGAAAACAGCTGCTGCAAGAGTGTGTGTGTGTGTGTGTACAGTGAGTGTGTGTCTCGGTGTGTTTCAGTGTGTGTCCGTGTGTGTAGTTTAGTGTGTATCAGACAGTAAACTGGTGATTTTCTGTGTGTGTGTTTCCCTCGTTAACCCGGTTAGTCACTGACCCACTTCTGCTGTGTAATCTGCTGAAGCCCCGCCCCCCTAACTCAACCCACAGAGGCGCGTGGATGACATCGTCTACGTCATCATCGATGACATCATCTGGCTCTGATTGGCTCGGAGTTTTATTTAGGATTCTTTCAGCTCACCGTTAGCTTAGCCACGATGCTTAATGGGAGAGTTCACTCATTTTCAACCAGCTCTGAGCAGCAAAGAGCAGCTAACAGTTAACAGCAGCCAACAAAAGTTAACAGCAGTTAACAGCAGCTAACAGCAGCCAGTAAAAGCTAACAGCAGTTAGCAGCTGCTACAGCAATTAACAGCAGCTAACAGCAGACAGAAACGTACAGCAAATTACAGCAGCTAACAGCTAAAAGCACTTAACAGCAGCCAACAGCAGTTAACAGCAGCTAACAGCTAACATCCAACAGCGGCCAACAGCAGCTAGCAACAATTAACGGCAGTTAATAGCAGACAGAAACTTACAGCAAATAACAGCTGCTAACAGCTAACAGCAGACAATAACAGCTAACAGCAATCAACAGCAGCTAACAGCTAGAAGCAGGTAATTTAAAGCTAGTGTATGTGATGACATCGTGTGTTTTGACACTCACGTTGTTCCTGAAGGAGTGCGCTCTGATTGGATCCTCAGCAGCCAATGAGCAGCTGCTGAGGATGATGAAGACGAGGATGAGGTTGGTGAAGATGTGGTGGTGGATCAGAGTGTGACACCCCACGCGGATCCTGAGGACACACAGATGGAGAGAGGGACAGAGAGACAGACAGACAGAGAGGACAGAGAGGACAGAGGGACAGACAGAGAGGACAGAGGGAAATATTAACTGACTTACGGACGTCTCTTCCCTCATACGTTAGCAGTCTTTTGGGTCACGTGACTCGAACGCTGTCGTTCCACTTTCAGCCTCGATGTACATTTAGCATCAACGCATGTTATATCAGCTAATGCTAATGCTAACAGGTACACCTGGGCACAGGTGAGGTCAGAGGTCAGAGGTCAGACTCACGGGTTCGTCTTGCTGAGGCAGAAGAACGCACTGCCTTCTGGGATTGGAAGAACTTTCTCCTTAGGAGGCGCCAGGTCGGCCATCTTTAACTGGACTCCCCCATCTGAGAGGGGACAGGAGGAGAGAAGAGAAGAGGAGAGGAGAGGAGGAGAGAAGAGAAGAGGAGAGGAGAGGAGGAGAGAAGAGAAGAGGAGAGGAGAGGAGAGGAGGAGATGAGGAGAGGAGAGGAGGAGAGAAGAGAAGAGGAGAAGAGGAGAGGAGGAGAGAAGAGAAGAGGAGAGGAGAGGAGGAGAGAAGAGGAGAGGAGAGGAGGAGAGAAGAGAAGAGGAGAGGAG
>NW_024634539.1:0-489 GCF_008729295.1 Plectropomus leopardus
TTTTGACATTTTTTGCCATACTATAGCCTTGCCTTTTTGCTCATTTTATCAACATGCATCATTTTGGTGTTTTTGACCGTTTTTGCAACATTCTATGCTATAGCATGTTTTTGCATGCTATTTTATGCCGTTTTGAGGTGTTTTTGAGACATGTCAATTTTGACATTTTTTGCCATACTACAGCCTTGCCTTTTTGCTCATTTTTTCAACATGCATTATTTTGGTGTTTTGGCCATTTTTGCAACATTCTATGCTATAGCGTGTCTTTGCATGCTATTTTATGCTGTTGTGACTTGTTTTCAGCTGTTTTTGAGACATGTCAATTTTGACATTTTTTGCCATACTATAGCCTTGCCTTTTCACTCATTTTTTCAACATGCATTATTTTGGTGTTTTTGGCCATTTTTGCAACATTCTATGCTATAGCATGTTTTTGCATGCCATTTTATGCTGTTGTGACTTGTTTTCAGCTGTTTTTGAGACATGTCA
>NW_024634540.1:0-377 GCF_008729295.1 Plectropomus leopardus
CAAAAACAGCTGAAAACACTTGAAAACCACCTCAAATAGCGTGCCTTTTTGGTAATTTTTTCGACAAACATTATTACTGTGTTTTTGGTCATTTTTGCAACATTGTATGTTATTGCATGTTTACACACAGTATTTTATGCCGTTTTGAGGTGTTTTCAGCTGTTTTTGGGACATGTCATAATTTGACATTGTTAGCCATATAATAGCCTTGCCTTTTTGGTAATTTTTTCAACATGCATCATTAAAGTGTTATTGTCGTTTTCGCGACATGCCTTATTACTGCGTTTTTTTCACACAGTATTTTATGCCGTTTTGAGGTGTTTTCAGCGGTTTTTGGGATGTTATATTTTGACATCTTTAGCCGTACTATAGCCTTG
>NW_024634541.1:0-483 GCF_008729295.1 Plectropomus leopardus
CTCAGCACATTATTTTATGTTGTTTTGAGGTGTTTTCAGACATTTTTGGGACATGTCATATTTTGACATTTTTGCCATACTATAGCCTTGCTTTTTGGGTCATTTTTTCAACATGCTATTTTATGATGTTTTTGAGTATTTTTGCAACTTTCTTTGCACTGGCGTGTCTCAGCACGCTATTTTATGCTGTTTTGAGGTGTTTTCAGACATCTTTGGGACATGTCATATTTTGACATTTTTGCCATACTATAGCCTTGCCTTTTGGGTCATTTTTTCAACATGCTATTTCATGATGTTTTTGAGTATTTTTGCAACTTTTAATGCTATGGCATGTCTCAGCACGCTATTTGATGCTGTTTTGAGGTATTTTCAGCCGTTTTTGGGACATGTCATATTTTGACAATTTTGCCATACTATAGCCTTGCCTTTTCGATCGTTTTTTCAACATGCTATTTCATGATGTTTTTGAGTATTTTTGCAACT
>NW_024634542.1:0-415 GCF_008729295.1 Plectropomus leopardus
TTGACATTTTTGCCTTACTATAGCCTTGCCTTTTCGGTGATTTTTTTGACATGCATTATTATGATGTTTTTGGCCATTTTTTAAACAAACTATGCTATGGCGTGTGTCGGCGCACTATTTTTTGCTGTTTTGAAGTTTTTTCAGCTGTTTTTGGGACATGTTATATTTTAACATTTTTGCCTTACTATAACCTTGCCTTTTTGGTCATTTTTTTGACATGCATTATTATGATTTTTTTGGACATTTTTGCAACAAAATATGCATTGGCTTGTCCCTGCACACTATTTTATGCTGTTTTGAAGTGTTTTCAGCTGTTTTTAGGACATGTCATATTTTGACATTTTTGCCTTACTATAGCCTTGCTTTTTTGGTCATTTTTTGACATGCATTATTATGGTGTTTTTGGCCATTTTTG
>NW_024634543.1:0-804 GCF_008729295.1 Plectropomus leopardus
ATTTCTGTGCACGCTATTTTATGCTGTTTTGAAGTGTTTTCAGCTATGTTTTCAACATGTCATATTTTGACATTTTCGCCTTACTATAGCCTTGCCTTTTGCTCATTTTTTCAACATGCTATATTATGGTGTTTTTGGCCGTTTTTGCAACTTTCTATGCTATACGGTGTCTATGCACGCTATTTTATGCTGTTTTAAGGTGTTTTCAGTTATTTTTGGGACATGTCATATTTTGACATTTTCGCCATACTATAGCCTTGCCCTTTTGGTCATTTTTTCAACATGCTATATTATGGTGTTTTTAGCCGTTTTTGCAACATTCTATGCTATGGCATTTCTCTGAAGGTTATTTTATGCTGTTTCGAGGTGTTTTCAGTCATTTATGGGACATGTCATATTTTGACATTTTTGCCTTACTTTTGCCTTGCCTTTTCGGTCATTTTGTCAACATGCATTATTATGATGTTTTTGGCCATTTTTGCACCATTCTATGCTATGGCATTTCTGTGCACGCTATTTTATGCTGTTTTGAAGTGTTTTCAGCTATGTTTTCAACATGTCATATTTTGACATTTTCGCCTTACTATAGCCTTGCCTTTTGCTCATTTTTTCAACATGCTATATTATGGTGTTTTTGGCCATTTTCGCAGTATTCTATGCTATAGTGTGTCTATGCACGCTATTTTATGCTGTTTTGAGGTGTTTTCAGCTGTTTTTGGGACATGTCATATTTTGACATTTTCGCTTTACTATAGCCTTGCCATCCATCCATCCATCCATTTTCTTCCGCTTATCCGGGGTCGG
>NW_024634544.1:0-543 GCF_008729295.1 Plectropomus leopardus
ATGTCATATTTTGACATTTTTGCCATACTATAGCCTTGCCTTTTTGGTCATTTTTTTGACATGCATTATTTTGATGTTTTCACCTTTTATTGCCACATTCTTTGCTATGGCGTGTCTTGGCACGCTATTTTAGTCTGTTTTAAGTTGTTTTCCGCTGTTTTTGGGACATGTCATATTTTGACGTTTTTACCATACTATAGCCTTGCCTTTTTGATCATTTTTTCGACATGCATTATTTTGGTGTTTTTGGTCGTTTTTGCAAAATTCTTAGCTATGGTGTGTTTTGGCACGCTATTTAATGCTGTTTTGAGGTGTTTTCAGCATTTTTTTGGTACATGTCATATTTTGACATTTTTGCCATACTATAGCCTTGCCTTTTTGGTCATTTTTTCGACATGCATTATTTTGATGCTTTGACCTTGTATTGCAACATTCTTTGCTATGGCGTGTCTTGGCACGCTATTTAATGCTGTTTTAAAGTGTTTTCCGCTGTTTTTGGGACATGTCATATTTTGACTTTTTTGCCATACTATAGCCTTGCCT
>NW_024634545.1:0-737 GCF_008729295.1 Plectropomus leopardus
ATTTTTTCAACATGCATTTTTATGGTGTTTTTGGCCGTTTTTGCAAACTTTAAATGCTATGGCGTGTCGTTGCACACTATTTTGTGCTGTTTTGAAGTGCTTTTAGCTGTTTTCGGGATTTGTCATTTTTTGACATTTTTGCCATAGTATAGCCTTGCCTTTTTGGTAATTTTTTCAACATGCATTTTTATGGTGTTTTTGGCCATTTTTGCAAAATTCTATGCTATGGCGTGTCTTGGCACGCTATTTTATGCTGTTTTGAAGTGTTTTTAGCTGTTTTGGGGATTTGTCATTTTTTGACATTTTTGCCATAGTATAGCCTTGCCTTTTTGGTCATTTTTTCAACGTGCATTTTTATGGTGTTTTTGGCCATTTTTGCAAACTTTAAATGCTATGGCGTCTCTAAACATGCTGTTTTATGCTGTTTTCAGGTGTTTTCAGGTGTTTCTGAGATATGACATTTTTGCCTTTTTGGTCATTTTTTCAACATGCATTTTTATGGTGTTTTTGGCCGTTTTTGCAACTTTAAATGTTATGGTGTTTCTCAACACGCTGTTTTGTGCTGTTTTATGCTGTTTTGAGGTGTTTTCAGCTGTTGGGACATGTCCTTTTTTGACATTTTTGCCATAGTATAGCCTTGCCTTTTTGGTCATTTTTTCAACATGCATTTTTATGGTGTTTTTGGCCATTTTTGCAAACTTTAAATGCTATGGCGTGTCTTGGCATGCTATTTTATG
>NW_024634546.1:0-594 GCF_008729295.1 Plectropomus leopardus
CTATAGCCTTGCCTTTTCGCTAATTTTTTCAACGTGCGTATTTATGGAGTTTTGGGATATTTTTGCAACATTCTATGCTATGGCGTTTCTTGGCGCGCCATTTTACGCTATTCTAAGGTGTTTTCAGCTGTTTTTGGGACATGTCATATTTTGACATTTTTGCCATGCTATAGCCTTGCCTTTTCGCTCATATTTTCAACGTGTGTATTTATGGTGTTTTTAGCCGTTTTTGCAACGTTCTATGCTATGGCGTGTGTTGGCGTGCTATTTTATGCTGTTTTGAGGTATTTTCAGCTGTTTTTGGGACATGTCATATTTTGACATTTTTGCCATACTATAGCCTTGCCTTTTTGCTCATTTTTTCAACGTGCGTATTTATGGTGTTTTGGGCCGTTTTTGCAACATTGTATGCTATAGCGTGTTTTGGCGCGCTATTTTATGCTGTTTTGAGGTGTTTTCAGCTGTTTTTGGGACATGTCATATTTTGACATTTTTGCCATACTATAGCCTTGCCTTTTTGCTCATATTTTCAACATGTGTATTTATGGTGTTTTGGGACGTTTTTGCAACATTCTATGCTATGGCGTTTCTTGG
>NW_024634547.1:0-323 GCF_008729295.1 Plectropomus leopardus
CATGCATTATTTTGGTGTTTTTGGCCCTTTTTGCAACATTCTATGCTGTGGCGGGTCTTGGCACGCTATTTTATACTGTTTTGAGGAAGTTTCAGCTGTTTTTAGGACAGGTTCTATTTTGACATTTTTGCCATACTATAGCCTTGCTTTTTTGGTCAGTTTTTCAAAATGCATTATTTTGGTGTTTTTGGCCCTTTACGAGAAATTCTTTGCTATGGCGTGTGTTGGCACGCTATTTTACGCTGTTTTGAGGTGTTTTCAGCTGTTATTGGGACGTGTCATATTTTGACTTTTTGCCATACTATAGCCTTGCCTTTTTGGTC
>NW_024634548.1:0-602 GCF_008729295.1 Plectropomus leopardus
GTTTTTTAATGTTTCTGGAAGTTTCTTTGCTACAGCATGTCTTAGCACGGTATTTTATGCTCTTTTGAGGTGTTTTAAGCCATTTTTGGGACATGTCATATTTTGACATTTTTCCATACTATAGCCTTGCCTTTTGTGTCATCTTTTGGACGTCCTACTTTATGGTATTTTTGAATGTTTCTGAAAGTTTCTTTGCTACAGCATGTCTTAGCACGCTATTTTATGCTGTTTTGAGGGGTTTTAAACTGTTTTTGGGACGTGTCATATTTTGACATTTTTCCATACAATAGCCTTGCCTTTTCCTTTCAATTTTTGGACGTGCAGTATTTGGGTGTTTTTGGACGTTTTTTAAAGTTTCCTGCTATGGCGTGTCTTAGCACGCTATTTTATGCTGTTTTGAGATGTTTTAACCTGTTTTTGGGACAAATGATATTTTGAAATTTTTCCATACTATAGCCTTGCCTTTTTGGTCATTTTTTGGACGTCCTACTTCATGGTGTTTTTTAATGTTTCTGGAAGTTTTTTTTGCTATGGCGTGTCTTAGCACGCTATTAAATGCTGTTTTGAGGTGTTTTCAACCTGTTTTTGGGACATGTCATATT
>NW_024634549.1:0-2341 GCF_008729295.1 Plectropomus leopardus
TGGTATTCCAGGCGATTCGAAAATATGTCGCAAAACTGCAATGGAAATACTATTTTAGTCTTTTCTAGGTCACATGATGCTGTGTCTATGTGCTTGTCAGTATGAACTGGCTCCCTCATGATGCAGCAGGAGCTACAAGAGCTGTTATTGCATCACATAACTCTGAGAAAGTCGAGCGGATCATCCGGAAGTTTTGAATCCACAGTTCCTCGGTGAAATCGTGGACTAGCTCCCAGAAACCCCTCATACGTGTAGGCTCCAACGTATAAGGGGCTCGCCTTAACATCATGGCTCCATAACACGCCTACGTGGCCTTGGATTGGAAATAGTGACGGCTAGAAGAAATAAAGCTGCTGATATTTTGAACATCCATCACCATGGTTACTGGGATGTTATCACCAGAGGAGAAGTCAGATAATATCACTTAACAGAAACAGAGTCACCTCGCAGTTGTGTTTAATCGACATTTTGAAAATATCACTTATGTTTTGCGCAAATGTGTAATGGAAACCCGCCTACAGTTTTGAGAAATGCTATCATCCTCAAAATGAGCTGTTTTGAGCTTGATTTTAAAAAAGTTGGGAACATTTATTTTCACTCAGATTTTTAGATATTTAGTGAGACACTCAACTTTTATATAATATATGCATTTTTACTATTTTAGGCCACGTTTCCAGAGGCTTTAAAACTAATATTCACATTTTTCAAGGCAATTGGTTCCCCAGATATGAGTCAGATTTTACAGTGTAATAACTGCATCCATATATCTCAGCCACATATCTGCAAGCTTCCCAGAGAAGTAGAAAACTACACTTTCTCCTCTTAAAGCCCATTCATTCTTTAAATGATACAGTCGGTTTTTAATCAGGCATCAGACGCCCAAGGGGTCATGAAACTCACTCAGCATGAAAACCTGCAAGACGAGGAGAAAAACCCACCAAACAATCAGGTGCAAAGCCGTTTCCTGCAACCCCAGCGATGTGCCATTTGGTGGATGCATTCACTCGCAGCACCTTGGATGCAAATATTTTTAGCAGGGATGACCCATGTGCAAACTGCACCCATCACCCCGGCAGTGTTAGCACGGCGCTCCACCCCTTGAGCTTCACAGAGCCCATTCAATAAAGCAGAAGGGCTGTGAAAACAAACCTTCCCGAGCACCCAGTGGGGCTGGCACCGGCCCGCAGGCTGGCTGCAGCCCAGGAAAACGCTGAAAAAGCTGACTGGACCGCAGCCAAGTGCTGGTAGATTTTGGCTTCAGTTGGTCAGGTTTTCTGTGCTGGCGAGCCCTTAGACTGGTGACTAGGAGTCGGTGCCGGTGCTGCAGTGGAGAGATCTTACACGCAGGCGGCGATGGTAAAAGTTGCTGACGGGTTCAGAGATGCACACGCACAAAAATGAATGCAATATTTCCAACACTGTTTCGGGAGGCACTTTTCTTTCACGCTCATTTTACACTCCAACAAGTCAGAAGTCATGCAGAACTATGGGGGTAAGAATCAGGCAGACCAGCAGTATCAGACAGGACATCTCAAGACATTTAGTGTACCACTTATTCATAGTTTCATATCAAAATGTGCAATTATATTACTATTATAATGTGCAATTTATCACAATGTGCAGTTTTATTATTAGGATAATGTGCAATTTATTTTTTTTGTTTAACAATGTGCAATTTATTAAAATGAGCCATTTTATTATTGTAATTATGTGCAATTTATCACAAAGTGCAATTATTCATGTGCAATTAATCATTGAGTTTTGCGTCTTGTTTACGCTGTTTATGTTGGGGTTTTTTGCTTTATTTTATTTATTTATTTATTTATCATGCACATACCTTGTTTTAATACCCCTTTGCTGCTGTAATAATGCTAATTTCCCCGTTGTGGGACTAATAAATATTATTTATTTCCCAGCAGTTTGTAGTATTGTTTCCTTTTTCGATCTCTTCCTATTTTCATGTAAATAACAATGTTAATACATTCACATTTAATTATATATAGTTTGGAAACATTTCTAATTCGTAAATATTTACATATAGTTTAAGAAAATTCAATCTCAATAAAAATGGAAGGGAGTTAATTTCTTATTATGTTCAAATAAATTTCATTTCAGTTCAATCAAATTCAATTACCTTATCTTCTTATCTTATTTTTTCTATTCTAATCTATATATTATTTTTCTTCATTAATAATATATTTACTTTCTCTATGTATTTGTATTTCTGTCCTCATGCAGCTGCAACACCTGAATTTTCTTGTCTTGTCTTGTCTTGTCTTGTCTTGTCTTGTCTTCATCACTTAAGACGATCTGTTATTCTCATTTCCAGGCTCATCCTTGT
>NW_024634550.1:0-464 GCF_008729295.1 Plectropomus leopardus
GGTCATTTTTTCGACATGTCAAATTATGGTGTTTTTAGCACTTTTTGTATCTTTCTATGCTATAGCGTTTCTTGGAGGGCAGTTTTATGTAGTTTAATGTGGTTTTTGGCTGTTTTTGTGACATATCATCACATCAGCTGTTTTTGTGACATGCCGTATTTCGACGTTTTTGCCATACTATAGCCTTGCATTTTCAGTCATTTCTTCGACATGCCAAATTATGGTGTTTTTGGCACTTTTTACATCTTTCTATGCTATAGCGTTTCTTGGAAGGCTATTTTATGTGGTTTAATCTGGTTTTTGGCTGTTTTTGTGACATGCCATATTTCAACATTTTTGCCATACCTTGCTTTTTGGGTCATTTTTTCAACATGCATTATTATCCAGTTATTGGTCGTTTTTGGAAAATTAAATGCAATGGTGTGTTTCAGCATGCTATTTTCTTCAGTTTTCAACTGTTTTCA
>NW_024634551.1:0-374 GCF_008729295.1 Plectropomus leopardus
GCCATACTATAGCCTTGCTTTTGGGGTCACTTTTCAACATGCTATATTATGGCATTTTGGTACTTTTTTTGCAGGTTTTAATGCTACGGCGTGACTCAGCACGCTATTTTAAACTGTTTGGAGATGTTTTGAGCTGTTTTTGGGAGATGTCATATTTTGACATTTTTGCCATACTATAGCCTTGCTTCTTTGGTCATTTTTTCGACATGCTTAATTATGGTGCTTTTTGGCTATATTTGCAAGTTTTAATGCTATGGCGTGTCCCAGCACGTTATTTCGAACTGTTTTGAGGTGTTTTGAGTTGTCTCTAGGAGATGTCATATTTTGACATTTTTGCCATACTATAGCCTTGCTTTTTGGGTCATTTTTCAACA
>NW_024634552.1:0-225 GCF_008729295.1 Plectropomus leopardus
GCGGTTTTTGCAAGTTTCTTTGCTATGGCGTGTCACGGCAAGCTATTTAATGCTGTTTTGAGGTGTTTTCAGCTGTTTTTGGGACATGTCATATTTTGACATTTTTCCATACTATAGCCTTGCCGTTTTGGTCATTTTTTCAACATGCTATATCGTTATGTTTTTAGCAGTTTTTGCAAGTTTCTTTGCTATGGCGTGTCACGGCAAGCTATTTTATACTGTTTT
>NW_024634553.1:0-219 GCF_008729295.1 Plectropomus leopardus
TTGGCCGTTTTTGCAACATTCTATGCTATGGCGTGTTTTGACACGCTATTTTAAGCTGTTTTGACGTATTTTCAGCTGTTTTTGGGACATGTCATATTTTGACATTTTTCCATACTATAGCCTTGCCTTTTCGGTGATTTTTTGGATATTCAGTATTAGCATGTTTTTGGCAGTTTTTGCAACATTCTATGCTATGGCGTGTTTTGGAACACTGTTTTA
>NW_024634554.1:0-397 GCF_008729295.1 Plectropomus leopardus
GTTTTGAGGTGTTTTAAACTGTTTTTGTGACATGTCATATTTTGACAGTTTTCCATACTATAGCCTTGCCTTTTTGTTAATTTTTTCAAAATGCTATTTTATGTTGTTTTTGTCCGTTTGTGCAACTTTCTTTGCTATGGCGTGTCTCGGCACGCTATTTTATGCTGTTTTAAGGTGTTTTAAACTGTTTTTGGGACATGTCATATTTTGACAGTTTTCCATACTATAGCCTTGCCTTTTCGCTCAGTTTTTCACGTGCTATTTCATGGTGTTTTTTTCCGTTTTTGCAACTTTCTTCGCTATGGCGTATCTTGGCAAGCTTTTTATGCTGTTTTGAGGTGTTTTCAGCCGTTTTTGGACATGTCATATTTTGACATTTTTCCATACTATAGCCTTG
>NW_024634555.1:0-464 GCF_008729295.1 Plectropomus leopardus
TGTTTTTGGGACATGTGATATTTTGACATTTTTGCCATACTATAGCCTTGCCTTTTCGGTCATTTTTTCAACATGCAGTTTTTTGGTGTTTTTGGCCGTTTTAGCAAAATTCTATGCACTGGCGTGTCTCAGTGTGCTATTTTCTACTGATTTGAGTTGTTTTTACCTGTTTTTGGGACATGTGATATTTTGACATTTTTGCCATACTATAGCCTTGCATTTTCGGTCATTTTTTCAACATGCAGTTTTTTGGTGTTTTTGTCAGTTTTTGCAAAATTCTATGCTCTGGCATGTCTCAGCATGTTATTTTCTTCTGATGTGAGTTGTTTTAAGTTATTTTTGGGACATGTGATATTTTGACATTTTTGCCATACTATAGCCTTGCCTTTTTGGTCATTTTTTCGACATGCCATTTTTTGTGTGTTTTTGGCCTTTTTAGCAAAATTCTATGCACTGGCGTGTCT
>NW_024634556.1:0-285 GCF_008729295.1 Plectropomus leopardus
TGGTGTTTTTGGCCATTTTAGCAAAACTCTATGCCATGGTGTGTCTTTGCACGCTATTTCATGCTGTTTTGAGGTGTTTTGAGCTGTTTTTGGGACATGTCATATTTGGACATTTTTGCCATACTATAGCCTTGCGTTTTTGGTCATTTTTTTACCAAGCATTTTTATGGTATTTTTGGCAATTGTAGCAAAATTCTATGATATGGTGTGTCTTGGCACTCTTTTTTATGCTGTTTTGAGGTGTTTTGAGCTGATTTTGGGACCTGTCATATTTTGACATTTTTG
>NW_024634557.1:0-790 GCF_008729295.1 Plectropomus leopardus
GTTTTCAAGTGTTTTCAGCTGTTTTTGGGACATGTCATATTTTGGCATTTTTTCCATACTATAGCCTTGCCTTTTTGTTTATTTTTTCAACATGCATTTTAATGGTGTTTTTGGCCATTTTTGCCACATTCTATGCTATGGCGTGTCCTGGCCTGCAAGTTTACGCAGTTTTCAAGTGTTTTCAGCTGTTTTTGGGACATGTCATGATTTGACATTATTTCCCTTTCGGTCATTTTTTCAACATGCATTTTTATGGTGGTTTTGGCAGTTTTTATACATTCTATGCTATGGCGTGTCTTGGCAAGCTAGTTTATGCTGTTTTGAAGTGTTTTTAGCTGTTTTTGGGACATGTCATATTTTGACATTTTTTCGGTCATTTTTTCAACATGCATTTTTATGGTGTTTTTGGCCATGTTTGCAACATTCTATGCTATGGTATGTCCTTGTAAGCTATTTTATGCGGTTTTCAAGTGTTTTCAGCTGTTTTTGGGACACGTCATATTTTGACAATTTTGCCACACTATAGCCTCGTCTTTCTGTCATTTTTTCAACATGCATTATTGTGATGTTTTTTGTCGGTTTTTGCAACATTCTATGTTATGGCGTGTCTTGGCACTCTATTTTATGCTGTTTTGAGTTTTTTTCAGCTGTTTGGGGGAAATGTTATATTTTGACATTTTTAGCCATACTATAGCCTTTTTTTTTTTTTTTCCTTTTTTTCAAAATTCATTATCATGGCGTTCTTGTCTGTTGCTGCAGTATTCTATGCTATGGTGTATCTTTGCACGTT
>NW_024634558.1:0-210 GCF_008729295.1 Plectropomus leopardus
TTGTTTTTGGGACATGTCATTTTTTGACATTTTTGCCATACTATAGCCTTGCATCTTTGGTCATTTTTTCAACGTTCAGGAATATGCTTTTTTGGCCCTTTTTGCAAGTTTGTATGCAACGGCGTGTCTCTGCAAGGTATTTTAAACGGTTTAATGTTGTTTGTAGTTGTTTTTGGGACATGTCATTTTTTGACATTTTTGCCATACTAT
>NW_024634559.1:0-401 GCF_008729295.1 Plectropomus leopardus
TTTAGGCTGTTTTGAGGTGTTTTCAGTGTTTGTTGGGACATGTCATATTTTGACATTTTGCCATACTATAGCCTTGCCTTTTCGGTCAATTTTTTAAAATGCATTTTTATTATGTTTTTGGACATTTTTGCAACATTCTTCGCTATGGCATGTCCTAGCACGCTATTTTAGGCTGTTTTGAGGTGTTTTCAGTGGTTTGTGGGACATGTCATATTTCGACATTTTTGCCATACTATAGCCTTGCCTTTTCGGTCATTTTTTCAAAATGCATTTTAGCGTGTTTTTGACTGTTTTTGAAACATTCTTCGCTATGGCGTGTCTTAGGATGCTATTTTACGCTGTTTTGAGGTGTTTTAAGTGGTTTTTGGGACATGTCATATTTTCACATTTTGCCATACTAT
>NW_024634560.1:0-2056 GCF_008729295.1 Plectropomus leopardus
AAGCTTGTGGGCCAAATAGATGTTGGCATAAAATCAATGTCAAACACACTGCAGCAGATAACTCAGAGTATTTGAGGGCAAAAACAGACTCCCCTGGTGAGGAAATAACTGATGGTTTTAGTTTTTGTGAAGTAGAACTGCTGATAAATCAATAGTATGTTTCATTTGACTGCTATGCAACAAATCCCAAACTTATGCCATTTGGGAAAGAAATACAATCCACACATCCTTATTTACTACCACCGGTAGGTCGATAACCTGAACTGACTTCTACAGAGGGCAGTTTGCAATTACAGTCAATTCAGCCAAATGTGACTGCAGCTTTATTCTCAGTATTCTGTCACTTGCCACTTATCTAATCAGCGCTGGCCTCCAGGCAGACTGATTTCATGCAGAAACGGCCACTCAGACAAGCCTTTTATGCTCCTGTATTTACAGCTGTAACCTTTTAACCTCACAGGTCACAATTCCATTTCAGACAATGGAGCCCCCTTTTGTTGCAAATCAATACGTTTATCCACTCAGACCAACCTTGTTGCGAGCAGTTGCCATGTAGTAATCATGAAACTATACAGCATATTGGTAGCAGCGCCGAAATGAAAAATGGTTGCTTGGAAAAAAAAGAGACACTTGGCACGCTGTGGAGACGCACAAATCTTTCTGACAACACGCATTTGCTTTTATGGCCAAATTAAATGTCAAAGAATTTCTATCAGAGTCGAGCAGGTGTAACAATGTAAACATGTCAGTCGAAAAGCAAGCAGGTCTCCTTGTGCATTCTTTACTATCCATTAGAAATAAATTATTGGCTGTTATGTAAAATTGTTCCCCAGGAAAGTGTGTGAATGTTTTTTGCGGAATGCAGTTCAAAACGTGTGTGTGTGGGATCTTATCACAGCAGGGGTCACATTGCCTGTGCATGGTGCGTATGTGTGCATGTGGGTGTGTTTTAAGTCGTCCTCATAAAATTAGAGACTGTCTTAAAAGGGATTAAGGGAGCCCTGATGAGCAGCTATTAGAGGCAGATCAGGACTGGATATCTGCTGCTTACACAGTAAATGATGCAGTGCAACCGCCTGTCACAGATTTCTATAATCATTAAAGAGTTTACAGGATGGCGCCCATTTCTACCTTATTAGCCATCCCACACACACGCACAGGGAATGCAGAAAAATCACAATTGCAGATTATTATCCATTTACAGCTCTACGGAATATGTGTGTTTGTCTGCATGTGTAATGTTTATCCTCCTTTAGCATACTAAATGCCAGGGCAGTTGCTAAGGGGCAGCTGCATCAATAAGCTTCTCACACAATCACGCTTTATTATATTAACCTTAAGACTGTGGTAAATAGCAATTTGACTGAATGCATAAATGCACCTACCAAGTGCACTCACTAACAGTCACGATGGAGTTACAGTGAGTGTGTGAGTGTGTGTGTGTGTGTGTGTGTGTGTGTGTGTGTGTGTGTGTGTGTGTGTGTGTGCGTGTGTGTGTGTGTGTGTGTGTGTGTCTGTAATGACAGGTGTTCGCGGCTCCCCGTGCCATTTGACGCTGTACGAGCGCACAACATGCATAATGCATCCTCACTCCAAAGCGATGAGCAGCGGTGACTGCTGTCTGCTCTTCATTTGTTCTGTGGATGAAAGGATGAAGATTGTCAAGGTAGCAGACAGAGAGGGGATGAAATGGCAGAGTAATGGGGGAATACAAATACGACAGATTTCAAAATATATGCATTAAAAAATAAAACAACTTAATAACACAACCAAGGTAAAACAAAATGCCCAAAATGAAAGCAAGGACAACATAGCAGCAAGTACATTTATAAATTCAGGATGCTCATTTATTCCTTTCCTTCTCTTCACATAATTTTGATAAAAGTTAAAAAAAAATAAAATAAAATATTCAGCATATGATCAACCTTTACTGGAATGAAAAGGGTGCCATCTTCAACCACTGTATCTAGGGCTGTGTTTGAAATCACTCTCTGTTTTCTATTGTGTAAATTTGCTTTCCACCTTTTTGAGTATCCAAGTATTTAAAATTAATATA
>NW_024634561.1:0-333 GCF_008729295.1 Plectropomus leopardus
GACATGTCATTTTTTGACAGTTTTGCCTTACTATAGCCTTGCCTTTTCGGTCATTTTTTTGACATGCATAATTTTGCTGTTTTTGGCCGTTTTTGCATCAAACTATGTTATGGAGTTTCTCTAGAGGCTATTTCCTGCTGTTTTGAGGTGTTTTCAGCTGTTTTTGGGACATGTCATTTTTTGACATTTTTGCCTTACTATAGCCTTGCCTTTTCGGTCATTTTTTTGACATGCATAATTTTGCTGTTTTTGGCCGTTTTTGCATCAAACTATGTTATGGAGTTTCTCTAGAGGCTATTTCCTGCTGTTTTGAGGTGTTTTCAGCTGTTTTTG
>NW_024634562.1:0-222 GCF_008729295.1 Plectropomus leopardus
CGGTTTTTGCAATATTCTTTGCTATGGCGTGTCTCAGCACGCTATTTCATGCTGTTTTGAGGTGTTTTAAGCTAGTTTTGGGACATGTCATATTTTGACATTTTTGCCATACTATAGCCTTGCTTTTGTGGTAATTTTTCGACATCACATCAAATCAAATCAAACTTTATTTATTGTGCACTTTCCATTCATTTAATGTAGTACAAAGTGTTTCACAAGTTA
>NW_024634563.1:0-311 GCF_008729295.1 Plectropomus leopardus
TTTATGAAAGATTCTATGCTATGGCGGGTCTCATTACACCATTTAATGCTTTTTAAGGTGTTTTCAGCTGTTTTTGGGACATGTCATATTTCGACATTTTTGCCATACTATAGCCTTGCCTTTTTTTGGTCATTTTTTGGACATGCATTTTTTTGGTGTTTTTGGCCATTTATGAAAGATTCTATGCTCTGGCGGGTCTCATTGCACTATTTAATGCTTTTTAAGGTGTTTTCAGCTGTTTTGGGACATGTCATATTTTGACAGTTTTGCCATACTATAGCCTTGCCATTTTTTTTCATTTTTTGGACATG
>NW_024634564.1:0-232 GCF_008729295.1 Plectropomus leopardus
ATTTAATATGAGTAAAAGTACAAGTATACAATTTTTATTACAATTACAACAAACATGAGTACAGTTAATGAGTACAGCATATATGAAAATGAGTACCATGACAATCTAAAATGACTACTACAAATGAGGACAAGTACAACAACGATGAGCGCTTGGTTCAGCCCAGACAGAGACAGGACTAAACAAGACTAACTGACACAGAACGTAGAAAATTGGCTGACACCGATCACTT
>NW_024634565.1:0-671 GCF_008729295.1 Plectropomus leopardus
AACAAACTATGCTATGGCGTGTCTCTGCACGCTAGTTTTTGCTGTTTTGAAGTGTTTGAGGCTGTTTTTGGGACATGTCATATT
This sequence comes from Plectropomus leopardus, assembly GCF_008729295.1. Classification (NCBI taxonomy): domain Eukaryota; kingdom Metazoa; phylum Chordata; class Actinopteri; order Perciformes; family Serranidae; genus Plectropomus; species Plectropomus leopardus. Next base: position 85 of record NW_024634565.1, read on the forward strand.
TTAACAATTTTGCCTTACTATAGCCTTGCCTTTTCAGTCATTTTCTTAACATGCTATATCATTGTGTTTTTTGCCATTTTTGTAACAAACTATGCTATTGCATGTCTCAGCATGTTATTTTATGCTGTTTTGAAATGTTTTCAGCTGTTTTTGGGACATGTCATATTTTGAAATTTTTGCCTTACTATAGCCTTGCCTTTTCGGTCATTTTTTTGACATGCATTATTAAGGCGTTTTTGGCTTTTTTTGTAACAAACTATGCTATGGCGTGTCTCTGCACGCTAGTTTTTGCTGTTTTGAAGTGTTTGAGGCTGTTTTTGGGACATGTCATATTTTAACAATTTTGCCTTACTATAGCCTTGCCTTTTCCGTCATTTTTTCAACATGCATTATTATGATGTTTTTGGCCGTTTTTGTTACAAACTATGCTATGGCGAGTCTCAGCATGCTATTTCATGTTGTTTTGAGGTGTTTTCAGCTGTTTTTGGGACATGTCATATTTTGACCTTTTTGCCTTACTATAGCCTTGCGTTTTCGGTTATTTATTCAACACGCATTTTGATTATGATGTTTTTGGAGGTTTTTGT
>NW_024634566.1:0-486 GCF_008729295.1 Plectropomus leopardus
TGCCAAATTATGGTGTTTTCGGCCATTTTTGCAATTTTCTATGTTATGGAGTGTCTTAGTATGCTTTAATGATCTGTTTCCAGCTATTTTGAGATGTTTTTGGGAGATGTCAAATTTTGACATTTTTGCCTTACTATAGTCTTGGATTTTTGGTGACTTTTTCGACCTGCAAAATTATGGTGTTTTCGACCATTTTTGCGATTTTCTAAACTATGGAGTGTCTTAGCAGGCTATAATAATCTGTTTCCATCTGTCGTAAGCTGTTTTTGGGACATGTCAAATTTTGACCTTTTTGCCTTACTATAGTCTTGGATTTTTGGTCACTTTTTCAATGTACCAAATTATGGTGTTTTTGTCTATTTTTGCAACTTTCTATGCTATGGCGTGTCTTGGCAGTATATTATAAGTTGTTTGAAGCAGTTTTGAGCTGTTTTTGAAATGTCAAATTTTGACATTTCTGCCTTACTATAGTCTTGGATTTTTGGT
>NW_024634567.1:0-452 GCF_008729295.1 Plectropomus leopardus
TTTTGCCATACTATAGCCTTGCCTTTTTGGTCATTTTTTTCAACATGCATTATTTTGGTGTTTTGGGCCTTTTTTGCAGAATTCTTTGCTGTGGTGTGTCTTGGCACGCTATTTTATGCTGTTTTGAGGTGTTTTCAGCCGTTTTTGGGAAGGGTTCTATTTTGACATTTTTGCCATACTATAGCCTTGCCTTTTCAGTCATTTTTTCAACATGCATTAATTTGGTGTTTTTGGCCCTTTTTGCAACATTCTATGCTATGGTGTGTCTTGGCACGCTATTTTATGCTGTTTTGAGGTGTTTTCAGCCGTTTTTGTGACATGTCATATTTTGCAATTTTTGCCTTACTATAGCCTTGCTTCTTCGGTCATTTTTTCAACATGCATTATTTTGGTGTTTTTGGCCCTTTTTGCAACATTCTATGCTATGGCGTGTCTTGGCACGCTATTTTATG
>NW_024634568.1:0-381 GCF_008729295.1 Plectropomus leopardus
TTTGACATTTTTGCCATACTATAGCCTTGCCTTTTTGGTCATTTTTTCAAATTGCATTTCCATGTTGTTTTTGGACTTTCTGGAAAAAAAACTATGCTATGGTGTGTCTTGGCACACTATTTTATGCTGTTTTGAGGTGTTTTCAGCTGTTTTTGGGACATGTCACATTTTGACATTTTTACCATACTATAGCCTTGCCTTTTTGGTCATATTTTCAACATGCATTTTTTTTCGTGCTTTTGGATGTTTTTGCAACATGCTATGCTATGGTGTGTCTTGGCACACTTTTTTATGCTGTTTTGAGGTGTTTTCAGCTGTTTTTAGGACATGTCACATTTTGACATTTTTGCCATACTATAGCCTTGCCTTTTTGGTCATTTT
>NW_024634569.1:0-393 GCF_008729295.1 Plectropomus leopardus
GTCTTCAGTTGTTTTTGGGACATGTCATTTTTTGACATTTTTGCCTTCCTATAGCCTTGCTTTTTTGGTCATTTTTTTGACATGCTACATTTTGATGTTTTTGTCCATATTTGAAGGTTTTAATGCTATAGCGTGTTTTTGCATGCTATTTTACGCTGTTTTGAGGTGTTTTCAGCTGTTTTTGGGACATGGCATTATTTGACATTTTTGCCTTACTATAGCCTTGCTGTTTTGGTCATTTTTTTGACATGCTACATTTTGTTGTTTTTGGCCATATTTGAAGGTTTTAATGCTATAGCATGTTTTTGCACGCTATTTTACGCTGTTTTCAGGTGTTTTCAGCTGTTTTTGGGACATGGCATTTTTTGACGTTTTTGCCATACTATAGCCTTG
>NW_024634570.1:0-394 GCF_008729295.1 Plectropomus leopardus
AGATGTTTTTGGGACATGTCATATTTTGACATTTTTGCCATACTATAGCCTTGCCTTTTTTTTCACTTTTTCAACATGCATTTTTATGGTGTTTTTGGCCCTTTTTTCAAGATTCTATGCCATGGTGTGAATTGGCACGGTATTTTCTGCCTTTTTGAGGTGTTTTGAGCTGTTTTTGGGACATGTCATATTTTGACATTTTTGCCATACTATAGCCTTGCCTTTTTTTTTTTTTCATTGTTTCAACATGCATTTTTATGGTGTTTTTGGCCCTTTTTGCAAGATTCTATGCCATGGCGTGAATTGGCACGGTATTTCATGCTGTTTTGAGGTGTTTTGAGCTGTTTTTGGGACATGTCATATTTTGACATTTTTGCCATACTATAGCCTTGCC
>NW_024634571.1:0-2668 GCF_008729295.1 Plectropomus leopardus
ACACACACACACACATTCACTGCTGAAGTTGCTAACCACTAGACAGAAGAAGGTAATTTCACTTTTCATTTTAAAGTTGCAACACCTTCACAAAATTAACAAAATACAGCTACATTTTAAGATGTAGGAAAAAAATGTAACAATTAGATAAACATAAATTAAGATTAATAGTTATACATTCCTTTGTCTTTCACGGTTTCCAAGATAGTATTGATCAACTTGTAAGATTTTACAGCAAACCTGTTTTTAATCATAAAAGTAAGGTAAGATCAGTCACTTTGATGTCATCTCTGCATTTTCAGGTCAGGGAGCTTCACTCTCTCGGGCCTCGGGCCGTTGATATGGAAGCACTTCCCTGACATCACTGACCAGTCTGCATTACAGACTTATATTAGGTTTGCTTTTAAGGGCACTCTCTGTGTAATTTCTGTTCTTTTTTATCGCATTTTCCCCTTGACAATCTTGATAACATGACCAAATTGGGCAGTGATTCTTTTAGAGGAGCAGAATATACAATCTTATCAGAATAGCACATTCTGGCCTGGCCCTATTGTTTTATGGAGCCGGGAAAAGACGTCATCTTGTAAAAATAGACAAAGCATTTTAGGATTACAGGATATGACATCATATGGAAAACAAAACAGGCTCTACTGAGCATGACTGCAACATTGTTACCACAATTGCCTGGGTTAACAAAAACAGTTCAATCCATTGTCAAGCAGCAATATTTGTTTCCCAGCCACACTGACTCAATACCACAAAGTGTTAAACAAAAAGCTGAATCAGACCTGAGAAATATGTCACAAGTTAGTCTCCCGCTGTATTTACGTAGTGTCTCAAAAGTATACAAGAACAATCAAAAGGCTGACTTTAGAGCTGAGGATTTAAAGGGCAGGTGCGGGTTTGTTTTCATATCTTTAACAGACATTCCTTTGAGCTACTGAGAATTTGCCCTGTGCTGGATTTACGCCATGATCACCCGACTGAAAGAGGATAATAATAGCATTAGTTTCCTTACAGATATAGACAATCATAAACTCAATAGATGCGCCACTCCTGCTGGAATGCAGGACCTGTTTCTGGTGTCACGTTCTCAGGAATCTTCCCTCTAGTAAAACTGCTTATCTGTTTCCTTAGTGATGAGAGTTAAAAGCAGTACAGTCAAGAAACTGTAGAGACATTTCCCAAAGATGACGCCAACTTACAAGTAAGCACAATACGATTCTAAGTTTTTAGGGGTTTCGGGTGAAGGAAGGGTTAAAAAGGCCCCTGAATGTGGTTGTCCCTAGCAATCTACAGGCATCCCAAGTACTTGCTGCTGAGAGGAGGAAATATTTAAGAAGTGGCAAGGATTCAAGAGCCTCCTCTACCTTTCTCAACCGTCCTCACATATCAGCAGATACTTAATATCAAACGGCTTGGTTCAGGATCGGGGGCAAAAAAAACTTGATGAGGACATCCTTACCTAAAACATTATTGTTCACTGTAGCTTTTGAATATAATTTAAATGTTCTCTTAATGTATTGTTTGTCATGTATTTCTATGTCCCTGTAAGGCACGTTGTATTACCTTTTGTCTAAATGCTGCTATTTAAATAAACTTTCCTAATCAATATTGACACACAGTTTAATTAATGCAGCACGTGGGTTGACAACAGTGAGAGGACAGCTAGAGAAAAACACTGTGGTACATCAGGATCCACGGAAAACAATCACAGTGGGGAAAATGAAAAACGACAAAGACAGACAAGCAGAACACTGAGTTCCTGGGTGCCAAATCAATGCACAGACACAAAGCTCAATATTAGACACATTGGCCCACTATCAATCAGTACCTGATGCTGCCCGCTGCAGCCACATGTCTATACACAGTCTGCCTTAATGCGGACCACTAAGTAAAACTGGTCTACAGGCCCCCAGTGGGAACGAGGGAAGTCAGTGATTTGAGCCTACAACTCTGTACATCCTTTCCACAATAAACACTGCAGCCTCTAACTGGCCCACCAGAGACCACTGTGGCGTGTGTGTGCGTGTGTGTGTGTGTGTGTGTGTGTGTGTGTGTGTGTGTGTGTGTGTGTGTGTGTGAGTGAGTGGGCAGACAGGACATGGGTCATGGTCAAACATGAAAGACCCCCCGTAATGTGACTGTGTGTGAGGAAGAGAGATGAGAGAAGGAGGAAGAGGAAAAAAAAGCAGTATAGATGGAGATACGGGAAAAGGAATAAGTACAGACAGCAAGGCGACTTTGCCCTGAGGGGAATGACTCTGTGTGTCAAGTTTGGGGCAAACCCTGCGTGCATCAGATCTGGACAGTAGTGAATGAAGTACCTGAAAGCCTTTAATTGAGTAAAAGTACAGATATCGTACCAGCAAATGACTTTGGTAGAAATTTAACTCACTTATTAGAATATTACTTTTGTAAAAGTCTTAAAGTATCTGATATTTACTGTACTTAAGTATTAAAAGTAATTTTATAATATTTAATGTAATTAAGGATTGAAAGTAAAAGTACAAGTAAATGCTGTTAATAAAAGAGAAAGCGGCCCAGAATTTTGAGAACTTTGACAATACTTGGTAACATACACCGCCTTAAAAACAGGGCCTGTAATACACTTGAAAAAAAACAAGGTCTTTTTTAAGACTTGAAGGATTTAACCCTTTCAGATCTG
>NW_024634572.1:0-480 GCF_008729295.1 Plectropomus leopardus
ATTTTATGCTGTTTTGAGGTGTTTTCAGCGGTTTTTACGACATGTCATATTTTGACATTTTTAGCCATACTATAGCCTTGCCTTTTTGGTCAGTTTTTCAACATAGATTATTACTGTGTTTTTGGCCATATTTGCAACATTTTAAAGCTATGGCGTGTCTCGGCACGCTATTTTATGCTATTTTGAGGTGTTTTACCCGTTTTTTGGGACATGTCACATTTTGAAAATTTTAGCCATACTATAGCCTTGCCTTTTTGGTCAGTTTTTCAACATGCATTATTATGGTGTTTTTGGCCGTATTTCCAGCATTCTATGCTATGGCGTGTCTCTGCATGCTATTTTATGCTTTTTTGAGGTGTTTTCAGCGGTTTTTATGACATGTCATATTTTGACATTTTTACCCATACTATAGCCTTGCCTTTTTGGTCAGTTTTTCAACATAGATTATTACGGTGTTTTTGGCCATATTTGCAACATTTT
>NW_024634573.1:0-663 GCF_008729295.1 Plectropomus leopardus
GCAGGCTATTTTATGCTGTTTTGAGGTGTTTGCAGCTGTTTTTGGGAAATGCCATATTTTGACATTTTTTGCCATACTATATAGCCTTGCCTTTTCGGTCATTTTTTCAACATGCATTATTTCATGGTTTTTGGCAGTTTTGCAACATTCTATGCTATGGCGTGTGTTAGTACGCTGTTTTATGCTGTTGTGAGATGTTTTCAGCTGTTTTTGGGACATGTCATATTTTGACATTTTTTGCAATACTATAGCCTTCCTTTTTCGGTCATTTTTTCAACGTACATTATTATATTGTTTTTGGCACTTTTTCCAACATTCTATGCTATGGCATGTCTCAGTAGGTTATTTCATGCTGTTTTGAGGTGTTTTGATGTGTTTTTGGGACATGTCATATTTTGACATTTTTTGCAAAACTATAGCCTTGCCTTTTCTATCAGTTTTCAACATCTATAATTATGGTGTTTTGGGTCGTTTTTACAACATTCTATGCTATGGCGTGTCTCAACAAGCTATTTTATGCTCTTTGAGGTGTTTCCAGATATTTTTGGGACATGTTATATTTTGACATTTTTTGCCATACTATAGCCTTGCCTTTTCGCTCATTTTTTCAACGTTCATTATTATGGTGTTTTTGGCGGTTTTTGCAACATTCTATGCTATGGC
>NW_024634574.1:0-406 GCF_008729295.1 Plectropomus leopardus
CAGTTTTTGCATGTTTTAATGCTATGGCGTGTCCCAGCACGCTATTTTATGCTGTTTTGAGGTGTTTTCAGCTCATTTTGGGACGTGTCAAATTTTGACATGTTTGCCATACTATAGCCTTGCTTTTTTTGGTCGTTTTTTTCGACATGCAAAATTATAGTGTTTTTGACCATATTTGCACTTTCAAATGCTATGGCGTGTCTCAGCATGCTCTTTTATGCTGTTTTGAGGTGTTTTCAACTAATTTTAGGACGGGTAAAATTTTGACATTTTTGCCATACTATAGCCTTGCTTTTTTTGGTCGTTTTTTCGACATGCCAAATTATGGTGTTTTTGACCATATTTGCACTTTCAAATGCTATGGTGTGTCTCAGCACGCTCTTTTATGCTGTTTTGAGGTGTTTTC
>NW_024634575.1:0-663 GCF_008729295.1 Plectropomus leopardus
GGTCATTTTTTCAACATGCATTATTATGGTGTTATTGGCCGTTTTTTGCAACAGTCTGTGCTATGGCATGTCTTGGCACACTATTTTGTGCTATTTTGAGGTGTTTTAAGCTTTTTTTGGGACATGTCATTTTTGACAATTGTAATAATTGTAGTTTTATGCCGTTTTTGAAACATTCTATGCTATGGCGCGTTTTGGCGCGCTAGTTTATGCTGTTTTAAGGTGTTTTCAGCTATTTTTGGGACATGTCACTTTTAAGATTTTTTGCCATACTATAGCCTTGCCTTTTCAGTCATTTTTTCAATATGCATTATTATGGTGTTTTTGGATGTTTTTGCAACAGTCTATGCTATGGCATGTCTTTGCACACTATTTTGGGCTATTTTGAGGTGATTTATGCTTTTTTTGGGACATGTCATTTTTGACAATTTTTGCTATACTATAGCCTTGCCTTTTCGGTCATTTTTTCAACATGCATAATTGTAGTGTTTTATGCCGTTTTTGCAACATTCTATGCTATGGCGTGTTTTGGCTCGCTACTTTATGCTGTTTTAAGGTGTTTTCAGCTGTCTTTGGGACATGTCATTTTTGACAATTTTTGCCATACTATAGCCTTGCCTTTTCGGTCATTTTTTCAACATGCATTATTATGGTGTTTTTGGA
>NW_024634576.1:0-398 GCF_008729295.1 Plectropomus leopardus
TTTTGGGACATGTCATATTTTGACATTTTTGCCTTGCATTTTTTTTTCATTTTTTAGACATACTGAATTTTGGTGTTTTTAGCCTTTTTTGCAACTTTTTATGCTATGGTGTGTTTCGGAAGGTTATTTAATGTGGTTTGAAGTGGATTTCAGCTGTTTTTGGGACATGTCATATTTTTGACATTTTTGCCATACTATAGCCTTGCTTTTTTTGTCATTTTTTCGACATACTGAATTTTGGTGTTTTGGACTGTTTTTACAGCTTTCTATGCTATGGCGTTTTTCGGAAGGATATTAATGTGGTTTAAAGTTGTTTTTAGCTGTTTTTGGGACATGTCATATTTTGACATTTTTGCCATACTATAGCCTTGCTTTTTTTGTCATTTTTTCAACATACT
>NW_024634577.1:0-370 GCF_008729295.1 Plectropomus leopardus
TCTCTGCACGCTATTTTATGTTGTTTTGAGGTGTTTTCAGCTGTTTTCGGGACATGTCATTTTTTGACATTTTTGCCATACTATAGCCTTGCTCTTTTGGTCATTTTTTTTGACATGCTATATTATGCTGTTTTTGGCCATTTTTGCACATTTTAATGCTACGGCATGTCTCAGCGCACAATTTTATGTTGTTATGAGGTGTTTTCAGCTGTTTTTGGGACATGTCATTATTGGACATTTTTGCCATACTATAGCCTTGCTCTTTTTTTTGTGACTTTTTCGACATGCTATATTATGCTGTTTTTGGCCATTTTTTCACATTGTAATGCTACGGCATGTCTCTGCACGCTATTTTATGTTGTTTTGAGGT
>NW_024634578.1:0-203 GCF_008729295.1 Plectropomus leopardus
AATGCTATGGCGTGTCTCAGCACGATATTTTATGCTGTTTTGAGGTGGTTTGAGCTGTTTTTGGGACATGTCAAATTCTGACATTTTTGCCTTACTATAGCCTTGCTTTTTCTGCCATTTTTTCGACATGTTATAATATGGTGTTTTTGTCCATTTTTGCATGTTTAAATGCTATGGCGTGTCTCAGCACGATATTTTATGCT
>NW_024634579.1:0-294 GCF_008729295.1 Plectropomus leopardus
TGATTTTATGATGTTTTTGGCTGGTTTTGCATTTTCCTTTGCTATAGTGTGCCTCGGTATGCTATTTTGTGTGGTTAACTGTGGTTTTCAGCAGTTTTTGGGACATATCAAATTTGGACATGTTTGCCTTACTAAAGCCTTGCAACTTTTTTTCAACGTGTGATTTTATGGTGTTTTGGCCGTTTTTGCATTTTCCTTTGCTATAGCGTGCCTCGGTATGCTATTTTGTGTTTATTTGTGTGGTTTGCGGCTGTTTTTGGGACATGCCATATTTTGACATTTTTGCCATACTAT
>NW_024634580.1:0-218 GCF_008729295.1 Plectropomus leopardus
TGAGTTGTTTTCAGCAGTTTTTGGGACATGTCAATTTTTGACATTTTTGCCATACTATAGCCTTGCTTTTTTTGGTAATTTTTTTGACATGCCAAATTATGGTGTTTTTGACCATATTTGCACTTTTAAATACTATAGCGTGTCTCAGCAGGTTATTTTATGTTGTTTTGAGGTGTTTTCAGCAGTTTTTGGGACATGTCAATTTTTGACATTTTTGC
>NW_024634581.1:0-303 GCF_008729295.1 Plectropomus leopardus
ACATTCTATGCTATGACTTGTCTCAGCACGCTATTTTAGGCTGTTTTGAGGTATTTTCAGCTGTTTTCTGGACATGTCAGTTTTGAAAATTTTGCCATACTATAGCTTTGCCTTTTTGGTCATTATTTCAACATGCATTTTTATGGTGTTTTTGTCCGTTTTTGCAACATTCTATGCTCTGGCATGTGGTAGCACGCAGTTTTATACTGATTTGAGGGGTTTTTGGTCCTGTTTGGGACATGTCATATTTTGACATATTTTGCTATACTATAGCCTTGCCTTTTTGGTCATTTTTTCAACATG
>NW_024634582.1:0-3799 GCF_008729295.1 Plectropomus leopardus
GAGAGAGAGAGAGAGAGAGCCCCTCAGCTCTGTGACTTTACAGCTCACAACGAGTGAACCCACAATAATCAGACCCCTGAATGGTACCTCTGCCACTGGGTGGGTGGAGATTCGGAACAATCAGCGGAGAGATCAACAGAAGAAAAAAAAGTCAAATCAAGTAAATCTGATCTATAGAGCCCATAATCACAAATCAGGTCTCAGAGGGCTTTAAAACCTGAACAACATGTTGACCCTTAATTCCAAAGGTGTGGGTCTCATTTTATCATTGGGGGTCACATACAAATGCGGAGTCTGGGGGTCCTTCTGCAGGAAATTTGGAGCACAGAGCACTTCATTTCCTGCAGTCTGGTGATTTTTTTTATGCACCAATTTTAGTGGAAATGTGCTAAAGGGAAACATAAAATTCAGGCGGCAGGTGACAAAATCTAAAAAATATAATGGAATATAATATAGCAAGTTTCTCATAGATTCTGTATTACTTTATATATTCATTAAGGCATTTTTTAATCTGGAGCAGTTACTTTTTTTTAAAGATTTTTTGGGGTCTTTTAATGCCTTTAATGAACAGGACAGTTTTGAGATTTTTAAATGGGCATTTAGCTCGTCAATTATGCATTAATTCATTCACTTTTTTGGATAATGTGCAATGGTTTTGTCTATATTTACATTTCATTGTATGTTTTCTTGTTATGCAAATTAACTTCTAGGCATTCTTATTTCTTTAACAAGAAATGGTGTAATTATTTGTGAGAAAAAAATTACCTTAAGAAAGTATAAGTATATATATGTGTGTGTGTGTGTGTGTGTGTGTGTGTGTGTGTATTACTGTAACATAATTTAAAATATATATTTAAAACAATTTTACATATATGTTTATAAATGTTTTGTGGACATGTTTTCCTTATTTTGGATAACAAATTTATCTAACTACAGCTAATTTTAATATAATTTTCTTGTCACCTTCTTTGTTTTGTTTTCAGTTTCCCGGACATTTCTTGACATTGCATTTTCCCCATGTTCCCCAATCAAACCACTTTTCTCAGTTTCCATTGGTTGAAATACTTGTGAAAGGCGTCCAAACTCAGCACAACAAAAAAAGTGACAGTTCAGGTTCTAAAGCATTAACAGTTCTTAGTGCGAGCAGTTTTGTTGTTTTTTACAGAACATTTTAAACAAATAATACTTGAAAAAAGTGATTGGGACAAAATTTAAAAAAGTGGTGGAGACATGTCCCCAGGGCCAGGAGATAAATTAATTAAGATAAGGAAAACTCCTCACATAAAAATATCAAATGTGGATAAAGGAGGAAAACTCGGGAGGAGCAACACAGGAATGTGTGAAAGGTGTCATATGTGTGAAAGGTGTTATATGTGCAGAGCAGATAGTCATACATTACGGAGAATCAGACTGACATTGTTAAGAAAATAAAGCACAAGTGTATAGTTATGATAATTAAAGTGTTTCAGACACAGTGTGACAGCCTCTCCATTCAGCACCTGGTCTCTAATTTGTGACAGCGTCTTTAATGTTCAGCCGAATAAAGTGTTTGATGGTGAGACACTAAATGATGTTTTTAATCTGTGGAAGGTCACCTTAAATAAGGGAAAGTCCCACTGAGACGACAGGACCTGATTCATTATTGCTCTGCTGCTTGAGAGACTTTCAGCGTGAAGATGGAACCGCCGGGGGTCTTAAATAACAAAGATAAACAAACAAATAATAATAATTAAAAAAAAAAAAAAACACGACTAAAAAGTCTAAAGTTAATTTCCCCACTTTCTTGGATGACTTGAAATATCACTTAAAAATTAAAGCATAAAGCGGAGCTCATTATCCCTTTATACATACAGCATTTGTTGCAGGTCACTAATTAATCTCCATTACCTCCCAACAAGCAAAACAGCTGTAATTATGGCCACAAATATTGATTAATAAACTGTGTACATAAAAATGGACAGCAGCAGACAAGGACTCACTTCAAGGTTTATTTACCTCTGCTTTTCTGTTTTTGTTTGTTTGTTTGGCCTGTTTATTATGCAAATTGAGCTAATCCTTTTTGCCCTTGATGCGCAGCCCATTCCTGCACGAAAGTGTATAACTAATGATTGTTGAATTAATCTGGATTAATGTTACCTTTATCGTGAAGTGTCTGCACGACACCATCACTACACCAGTATCGGTTGCTGTGTGAGACAGGATTTCAGTGGTTTTCAATCAACAATATTTCATTTGATTTGTTAGTGTGTGTTCTTCTCTCCTGTGTGATCACTGCAGGAAGATTTCTCCTCTTTGGGGTATGTTTTTTTTAAAAGCTAAGGACAAGTTAAAGCCCTGTCAACTTCTTAGTGTATTCTCAAAGGATCATTGCAATTTATTACAACTTAAGTCAGGATGGACAACATCATTTCCATAAGTAATAATAAAATTGTACCAGGGCCGTACAGTGGCGCTCTATATCCCTCAGAATGTTTTGGGGAATTTGTGGATTTTAAAGAGCAGAGTACAAATTCTGCAAATGCATATGGTGATTTCAATGCACTACTCTTGTATTCTTTTAGAGTTAAAAAGGAATACTCCCAAAAATACTACTTACTACCACTACTACTACTAGTATATATATATATATATATATATATATATATATATATATATATAGATATATATATATATATATATATATATATATATATATATATATATATATATAATAAAAATGAGAATGTTTTCATTAAATCTTATGAGCCTCTCAGAGACTGACATATACAAGTTAATTAACCCTTTGAAACCTGGAAAGATGTCACTGTTCTTGCGCTCTGCTCAGATGCATTTCACAAGTATATAAAACTCTGAACCATGAGCAAATTTGTTTAATTTCTTCTGAAAACATAAGAGAAAAAGGCAATGAGCAACTTTGTAAGAAATGTAGAAAATGGATTTAGAAAATTATTCCAATAAACTAGGAAAACTACCATCCTAATTATATACTGAAGAGCATGTTCCAGAAGCACTTTTAGTAGTGAAGTGAAGTAAATTCCTTTTATGTTTTATTTTTTTGTGCTAATTGTAAGGGATATTTTCTTGTATTTTTTTTTTTTTTTACCAATTTCTTGCTGATTTTGGGTTAATTTTCTTCTGCATATATTTTTGAAAGAAATAAGCTAATTTAGGGCTAATGCTCATGTGAAGATGTGATTCTTGCCCTTTCTGCCTTTAAAAAAACATTATAATGTTCCTATGTTTTAGCAATTTATTTTCAGCATAGTTTACATATTGTTATTAATGTCAGGAAAGACCCATGTTTTTAAGAAACTAGAATGATCCTTTCAACGGTCTACAGCACTGGAGTAGTGCATAAAATCTAATATGCCTTTTTAAAAAAAAACGTATATTTTTAAAGTTTTATTTCCCTCCCTTTGCTTCTATTGTGATGCAAATACATCTTTTTTCAAAGTAAAGGACAAGATGAAACCCAGCAGACATCATAACAGTGTAATTTCAAGGAAGTTATGTTGATTTGCTTTTTGTCTTGTGTTTATGTTGTCTTGTGATTTCCTGTTTTATTTTGAAATTCTAACTCTCCTCTTGTTTCAGGTCACTTACTTCTTTCCTTTGTGTGTTTTCCCGCCAGTGTGATTATCGGCCCCACCCTGATTGTCTCCACCTGTTTCCCCTTACCTTGTGTCTATATAGTCAGCGTCTCTCTTTGTCCTGTGCCAGTTCGTCTTGTCATGTCAGTCAGCGAACCAGCGCCATTTCCATGCTCAAGTCACGTTTTGTTTGTTGCTCGCTCCCTCTT
>NW_024634583.1:0-469 GCF_008729295.1 Plectropomus leopardus
TTTTCAGCCTTACTATAGCCTTGCCTTTTTGGTCATTTTTTCAACATGCTTTTTTTTGTGGTTTTTAGACGTTTTTGCAACATTGTATGCTATGGTGTGTCTTGGCACGCTATTTCATGCTGTTTTGAGTTGTTTTTACCTGTTTTTGGGACATGCCATATTTTGACATTTTTAGCCTTACTATAGCCTTGCCTGTTTGGTCATTTTTTCAACATGCTTTTTTATGTGGTTTTTGGTCGTTTTTGCAACATTGTATGCTATGGCGTATCTTGGCACGCTATTTTATGCTGTTTTAAGGTGTTTTCAGTTACTTTTGGGACATGTCATATTTTGACATTTTTTGCCTTACTATAGCCTTGCCTTTTTGGTCATTTTTTCAACATGCTTTATTATGTCGATTTTGGACGTTTTTGCAACATTGCATGCTATGGCGTATCTTGGCACTGTATTTTATACTGTTTTAAGGTGT
>NW_024634584.1:0-259 GCF_008729295.1 Plectropomus leopardus
TTCACGCTTCCAGTCAAACCTAAGGGCAATTTAGAGTCACCAATCAACCTGAGCTGCAGGTCTGTGGACTGTGGGAGGAAGCCAGAGACCCCAGAGAGAACCCACACAGACACGGGAGAACATGCAAACTCTGCACAGAAGGGTCCCCGCCCACGGACCGAACCCCGTTCCAACCGGGGTTTGAACCAGGGACCCTCTTGCTGTGAGGCAACAGCACTAACCACGACCATGAATATGTGTGATGAAATGTGAATAGTTT
>NW_024634585.1:0-676 GCF_008729295.1 Plectropomus leopardus
GTCAGTTTTTGCAACGTTCTGTGCTATGGCGTGTTTAGGCACACTATGTAATGCAGTTTTAAGGTGTTTTCAGCTGTTTTTGGGACATGTGACTTTTTGACATTTTTGCCATACTATAGCCTTGCTTTTTTGGTAATTTTTTTCAACATGCCAAAATATGGTGTTTTTGTCCATTTTTGCAGTGTTCTGAGCTATGGCCTGTTTAGGCACACTATTTAATGCAGTTTTAAGGTGTTTTCAGCTATTTTTGGGACATGTCATTTTTTGACATTTTTGCCATACTATAGCCTTGCTTTTTGGGTCAGTTTTTCGACATGCCAAAATATAGCGTTTTTGTCAGTTTTTGCAACATTCTATGCTATAGCGTGTCTTGATACGCTATTTAACGCAGTTTTAAGGTGTTTTCAGTTGTTTTTGGGACATGGCATTTTTTCACATTTTTGCCATACTTTAGCCTTGCTTTTTGGATCATTTTTTCAACATGCCGAAATATCGTGTTTTTGTCAGTTTTTGCAACGTTCTATGCTATGGTGAGTTTAGACACGCTATTTAACACAGTTTTAAGTTGTTTTCAGCTGTTTTGAGGACATGGCATTTTTTGACATTTTTGCCATACTATAGCCTTGCTTTTTGGGTCATTTTTTCAACATGCCAAAATATCGTGTTTTTGTCAGTT
>NW_024634586.1:0-315 GCF_008729295.1 Plectropomus leopardus
CATACTATACTATTGCCTTCTTGGCCATTTTTTTGACATCCTAAATTATGAAGTTTTTGACCTTTTTTGGCCTTTAATCCCACTTTGTATGCTATGGCGTGTCTCTACGGGCTATTCTAGGTCGTCGTCAGCCATTTTTAAGCGTGGTCAAAATCTGACTTTTTTCGACATACTATACTATTGCCTTCTTGGCCATTTTTTTTGACATCCTAAATTATGAAGTTTTTGACCTTCTTTGGCCTTTAATCCCACTTTGTATGCTATGGCACATCTCTAAAAGATATTCTAGGTCGTTTTCAGCCATTTTTCAGAGGG
>NW_024634587.1:0-328 GCF_008729295.1 Plectropomus leopardus
TGTTTTCAGCTGTTTTGGGGACATGTCATTTTTGGACATTTTTAGCCATACTATAGCCTTGCCTTTTCGCTCATTTTTTCAACATGCTATTTCATGGTGTTTTTGGCCATTTTTGCAAGATAATATGCTCTGGCGTATCTTGGCACGCTATTTTAAGCTGTTTTGAGGTGTTTTCAGCTGTTTTGGGGACATGTCATTTTTGGACATTTTTCGCCATACTATAGCCTTGCCTCTTCGGTCATTTTTTCAACCTGCTATTTCATGGTGTTTTTGGCCATTTTTGCAAGATATTATGCTATGGTGTGCCTTGGCACGCTAATTTAAGGTG
>NW_024634588.1:0-587 GCF_008729295.1 Plectropomus leopardus
ATTTTTGACATTTTTGCCATACTATAGCCTTGCTGTTTTGGTCATTTTTTTGACATGCTATATTATGGTGTTGTTGGCGATTTTTGAAACTTTCTATGCTATGGCATGTCTAAGCACGCTATTTTAATGCTGTTTTGAGGTGTTTTTGAATGTTTTTGGGACGTGTCATATTTGACATTTTTGCCATACTATAGCCTTGCTTTTTTTGGTCATTTTTTCAACATGCTATATTTTGATGTTTTTTGTCTTATTTGGACTTTTAAATGCTATGGTGTGTCTCAGCACGCTATAATCTGTTGTTTTGAAATGATTTCACCTATTTTTGGGACATATCAATTTTTGACATTTTTGCCATACTATAGCCTTGTGCTGTTTTGGTCATTTTTTCGACATGCTATATTATGGTTTTGTTGGTCTTATTTCCACGTTTTAATGCTATGGCATGTCTAAGCACGCTATTTTATGCTGTTTTGAGTTGTTTTTGGCTGGTTTTGAGACATGTCAAATTTTGACATTTTTGCCATACTATAGCCTTGCTTATTTGGTCATTTTTTCAACATGCTATATTTTGATGTTTTTGGTCTTAT
>NW_024634589.1:0-726 GCF_008729295.1 Plectropomus leopardus
TTTGGGACATGTCACTTTTTGACATTTTTGCCTTACTATAGCCTTGCTTTTTGGGTAATTTTTTCGACATGCCAAAATATGGTGTTTTTGTCTGTTTTAGCATTATCCTGTCCTATGGCGTGTCTTGGCACGCTATTTAATGCAGTTTCATGCAGTTTTCAGTTGTTTTTGGGACATGTGGCTTTTTGACATTTTTGCCACACTATAGCCTTGCTTTTTGGGTCATTTTTCCGACATGCCAAAATATGGTATTTTTGGCCTTTTTTGCATCATTCTATGCTATGGTGTATCTTGGCACACTATTTAATGCAGTTTTAACATGTTTTCGGCTGTTTTTGGAACATGTCATTTTTTGACATTTTTGCCATACTATAGCCTTGCTTTTTGGGTCATTTTTTCAACATGCCAAATATGGTGTTTTTGTCGTTTTTTGCAACATTCTATGCTATGGCGTGTCTTGGCACGCTATTTAACGCAGTTTTATGCAGTATTCAGCTGTTTTTGGGACATGTGACTTTTTGACATTTTTGCCTTACTATAGCCTTGCTTTTTGGGTCATTTTTCCAACATGGCAAAATATGGTGTTTTTGTCTGTTTTTGCATTATCCTGTCCTATGGCGTATCTTGGCACGCTATTTAATGCAGTTTTATGCGGTATTCAGCTGTTTTTGGGACATGCCACTTTTTGACATTTTTGCCATACTATAGCCTTGCTTTTTGGTTCAT
>NW_024634590.1:0-397 GCF_008729295.1 Plectropomus leopardus
TGCGGGGGGGGCTGGAGCCAATCCCAGCTGTCATCGGGCGGAAGGCGGGGTACACCCTGGACAGTTCGCCAGACTATCGCAGGGCCGACACATAGATGAACAACCAGACACACTCACAGTCACACCTAAGGGCAATTTTAGAGTCATCAATTAACCTGAGCTGCATGTCTTTGGACTGTGGGAGGAAGCCGGAGACCCCGGAGAGAACCCACGCGGACACGGGGAAAACATGCAAACTCCGCACAGAAGGGCCCCCGCCCGGACCGAACCCTGTACCAACCGGGATTCGAACCAGGGACCCTCTTGCTGTGAGGCAACAGTGCTAACCATAAAGCCACTGTGCCGCCCCCTGCAAGGCTATAGTATGGCAAAAATGTCAAAATTTGACATGTCCCAA
>NW_024634591.1:0-355 GCF_008729295.1 Plectropomus leopardus
TAGCACGCTATTTTATGCTGTTTTGGGGTGTTTTCAGCTGTTTTTGGGACGGGTCATATTTTGACATTTTTAGCCATACTATAGCCTTGCCATTTTGGTCATTTTTTTCAACATGCCAAAAAATGGTGTTTTTGGCCGTTTTTGCAACATTCTTTGTCTACAACATAAATACATATTCTAAATTATGAGGTTTTTGGCATTTTTGACCTTCATTCCTACGTTGTACACTATAATGAGTCTCTAGAAGCTATTCCATGTTGTTTTCAGGCATATTTAGGAGTGGTCAAAATTTGACTTTTTTCACATAGTATACTATTGCCTTTTTGGCCATTTTTCTTTTGTTTTTTGACATTCT
>NW_024634592.1:0-420 GCF_008729295.1 Plectropomus leopardus
ACATGCATTATTTTGGTGTTTTTTGGCCATTTTTGCAACATTCTATGCTATAGCTTGTCTTTGCATGCTATTTTATGCCGTTTTGAGGTGTTTTTGAGGTGTTTTTGAGGTATGTCAATTTTGACATTTTTTGCCATACTATAGCCTTGCCTTTTTGCTCATTTTTTCAACATACATTATTTTGGTGTTTTTGGCCATTTTTGCAACATTCTATGCTATAGCATGTTTTTGCATGCTATTTTATGCCGTTTTGAGGTGTTTCGAGGTGTTTTTGAGACATGTCAATTTTGACATTTTTTGCCATACTATAGCCTTGCCTTTTTGGTCATTTTTTCAACATGCATTATTTTGGTGTTTTAGGCCATTTTTGCAACATTCTATGCTATAGCTTGTCTTTGCATGCTATTTTATGCCGTTTTG
>NW_024634593.1:0-3683 GCF_008729295.1 Plectropomus leopardus
AAATAAGGATTTTTTTCTTCTGACGTAAAAACCTTTTCTAAAATAATTTCCCCAATGCCACATCAGGATTGTGGAACCAACGACACTCATGTTTTGTTTTCTGGCAAAGATAGGGAAGTAGAGATTCAATGAGAATTGGGTATTTAACTAAAATTTTGCAGAAAAGTAAACCATTAAAGGAAATGCAAACAAGGCTCGGCCCTGTCACAGTCACTGTTGCTCATTGACATATCCCAGGCTGTAATGGAAAAAGAAAAATCTACTTAGCATATATTGAAATTCTTATTATTTTAATCTAAAAAACATAGTGGCACCATGACAAAAACCTGTTACTTAAAGGGTTAAAATTCTGAAAATTAATAATTATTTGATATTTATCATTAGGACTGATGTTGGTGTAAAAAAACAAAAAACAAAAAAAAAACACAACATTAAAGCAGGCCCTAAGGGATATACTTTATATTTTTATGTGTGTATATACGCTTTTATACTGTTTTTAGATGAGCTGCATTGCACACTAAGCCGTTAGATTCCTTTTTAGTAATTTATTTGATCTCTTGTGCTTAGTTGCTTTTCGATGTGTATTTTCTATGTGCAGATGCCTCCTGTTATTGTGTTTGTGAATGTTGCTGTTATATTAAGTAATTTTCTTTAAAGATCAGTAAAGTATCTCTCTAAATGTTGATGCTGAGCAAAAGCAGTGTGGGGGATCTTTTTGTCTTAGCTGTTGTAAAACAGAAAATATTCTCTGTACACTCAAAACAGCTACTGCGCTCCCAGACTTGAACAAAGACCAGCATTCTGGTGTTTATTTGCTCACGGCTGAGGCTGAAGCTCACTCAGCAGTGAAGTGTCGGAGCAAACACGTCTGTACTGTTAAATGTCATCGCCAGCGCTAAGAGAGAGAAACCTGGTGTTGCAGGTTGAGTGACCCACATTGTGAAATCCCAGCTTAACCTGTCTTCTCACTGGCAGAGGCTTTCTGAGAATGCAGCGTGTTTGTTTGTCTCTTTTTCTGTGTGTCTCCGTATTTTCACGCGTGTCAATCATAACAAGACACCACACGACCTCTGATGACTATGTGACAAAAGGTTTTTTTTCCTCTAAGAATATGTCTCAGTCCTCGCGGGGCTGGCCAGTTCATTTTTATTTGTCTCGTAATCAGACTTTGTCACCTCCTCTGCAGCCGTCTCACTTCCAGTAAACCTGTTGAATGTAAACGACTCACACGTTATGTTGCTTTGGCAGACAGCTCGCCGTGTGAACAACGACCGAGCTTATGGTGGCAAACTTTAACGCAGCATGTAAGCAGTGAAACGGCAGATACAAACAACAGCTGATACTGTAAATCCACTCAGACACCCGCCTGCTCACCCAGCCACCTCGTCCCATACCTTTGGCACAGAGCTGTGTGTGTGTGTGTGTGTTGTGGGTGTTTTGTGTGAGTGTGTGTGTGTGTGTGTGTGTGTGTGTGTGTGTGTGTGTGTGTGTAGGGCTGCTTTATGTAACCACCCGCCTTGGCCCCAGTAAAGGTGTTACTGTAACACGTTGTGTGCCGGCTGCATGTGAGCAGCCACTCACATGGGGCCTGCGTTGGCGCTTCTCCCTCCCCCTCCAGGTGTTTGGATTAGAGGAGGAAGGATTGAGTGGCGGGGAGGAGCAGGGAGGCCCTCGCTGTAAACTGACTCCTCTGCTGTGGCTGACTTCTTTCCTTCCTTCTTTCTCGCAGCCAATCTCGCTTTGATTTTTTTTAATGTGCAGTTATTGTTAGACCTCTGCGGTGACTCAATCTCCTTTGTTTCTCTTATCTTACCTGTTTTGCTTTTTACCGTAAGCGAGCCCTCGAGCGGTTTTCCCTGACAACCAGCGAGACCCGCCGCTGCTGAACGCAGCATTGCATAAACATCTCCACATGCAGCCGACAGTGCTGTTGCAATTTATACCGAACATGTCGTAACATCTGCTGATGTGAAGCTGAACGCCTCTTTAATCTTCGATGTACGTTATGTAATTGTCGGGGTGGGATTCTGCTTTCTAGACGTCGAGGAAATAATTAACCAGCTGAGTCTCGGAGATACTCCAGCCTTTGTCTGACAGCGTTATTATACATCACACCCTTTATAATGGGGTTATAATCATAAAATACATAATCCAATGGTTTATTAATGATTAATAAATCTTGTACTATCAGTTATAAGATATTATTTAGAACAATTGGGAAGAGAGGTTGTGAAAATTCCCACTGGCCGTTTATTATCCCTTGTATTTGGCAATAATGCAGTTGTAAATGTTGGTAATCTATCAATAAATGTAGGGCTGCATTATTTTCACAAGTGATTGAACTTTTTTTCTGTAGTTTACTATCGTAGGAAACTAAGAACACGAGTAGCTTGAAGTTGTGCAATTTCGGGGGGCATTTTTTACTTGCAAATTTACTTAAAACCCTCCACTAAATGTTACCTGCCAAGCAATTGAATTTACAAAATTGAATTTGTGAAGTCTTAATTGCAACAAACTTTGTATCTAATTTAATTTATTTATCTAAGTCCACATTTCTGATGTTATGGATGTTTAAACTTACTATTGATACTAATGGTGTTTTTTTACTTTGTACATTCACTCACCTGTTGGCAAAATGTAGATTAACCAAACTCACTCTAATAACTTTATTTCTTCATTCCTCTTCACAGAGACTACATATACACAGCTTGTCTGTATATATCTGCAATGCTTCAGTTAGTAAAAGATGATTCTTTCCCAAAAATTAGTCTTAAGTTTGTTCAAAAATGTACTTGAAAGAGTCTAAAAGGGAAATTCAAGGGACTTATACTTGTAGACACCTTGTAATAGCTCATCAATCTGAGCAGTACTGTTGCAGTCTGATTGACAGTTTCTTTTAGCCAATCTCTAATAAATAATCAACATTAATTCCACTATGTAAACTGATGAACTTCCTCATGTTTTATCGTTTTATTGTCTGAACCAGAGAAGTTGTAACTGGACACTTCCTGCTCATGTGTTGATCAGTCAGCTCTCTTCAAGTGTTGTTTATGAGCTTATTGCACCAGGAAGTGCCCCCCCACCCCCCTCTTTTGTTGTTTTCTTTTACTTCTGTTTGACACTTTATACAAGAAACAGGAAGTGCTCCTTTTGTCTGCCGGCTGTTCAGCTAATTCTGCACGCAGGGCTCCAGGTGTCCCCTTACCAGCCTGACTGCGTGTGAGGTGGACCACACGTTTTGTGTGTGTAAGTTCTCGGATGTGCAGTTTGGGCTTTTGTGCGCATCGTTACAGGTATGCGTGTGTTTACGGGGGCGGGAACCTGAATCCTCGCTGCTCTCCTTACAGTCACTTGAAGCAGGATGGCCTGAGACAGATGGATGAGCCTGTTGACACTAATCCAGCGTATGAGGTAATGGAGTGAGCCTGTGTTTGTGCACTCCGGCTCTGCCACTCCTGACTTACTGACTGACCTACTTAACCAGCAACTCACGTGGCCCCGAAGCACACCGAAGCACACCGAAGCACACACTGTGGCTTTCCCAGAAGCTCAGGCGACCGTAAAATGTAGTGTGTGTGTGTGTGTGTGTGTGTGTGTGTGTGTGTGTGTGTGTGTGCTGGTCACGTGGAACTCTGCTGTTGGTAAACATGCCTGTTAAATTGTTGAGATAAGAACCCAAGTTG
>NW_024634594.1:0-4137 GCF_008729295.1 Plectropomus leopardus
ACTATACTATGGCGTTTTTGGCCATTTTTTAGACATGCTAAGTTATGGAGTTTTTGGACTTTTTTGGCCTCTATTTCTACATTTTACAGTATAACGCATCTCTACCAGATATAATAGGTGGTTTTCATCCATTTTTACGACGGGTCAAAATTTGACATTTTTGGACATACTATACTATAGCATTTTTGGCCATTTTTTGGACATGCTAAATTATGAAGTTTTTGGACGTTTTTGGTCTCTATTTTCACTTTGTCCAGTATAACGCATCTCTACAAGATACAATAAGTGGTTTTCAGCCATTTTTATGACGGGTCCAAATTTTAGATTTTTCGACATACTATACTATGGCTTTTTTGGACATGCTAAATCATTAAGTTTTTGGACTTCTTTGGCCTGGATTTCCACTCGTTCCCGTATTACTCGTCTCTAGCAGCTATAATAAGTGGTTTTCCGCCATTTTTACGACGGGTCCAAATTTGACATTTTTCGACATACTATACTATGGCGTTTTTGGCCATTTTTTGGACATTCTTAATTATGAAGCTTTTGGACTTTTTTTGGCCTCTGTTTCCATTTAGTGCAGTATTACGCGTCTTAAAAAGTTATAATCATCAGCTTTGAGCCATTTTTATGACGGGTCCAAATTTGACATTTTTCGACATACTATACTATGGCGTTTTTGGCCATATTTTGGACATGCTAAATCATGACGTTTTTTTTTTCATCATTGTATGCTATGATGTGTCTGTATGTGCTTTGTGTCATTTTCAGCTATTTTTTCGACATGCTATTTTATAAAGTTGCGGGTCATTTTGTACCTGTTTTTCGACATGCCTGAACATCACATAATATAGCTTGTCAAGATGCGTATCAGTGTAGCATGTCGAAAAATAGGCCAAAAACAGGCCCAAAACATCATAATGTAGCACACTGAAAAAATGGCCAAACACTGTATAGTATAGTATGTAAAAAAAAATTTAGATTTACTTACTACCGCTTGTAGTGTCCATAGCATACAATTTGGCACCACCTTCCACTGTGTGTGTGTGTGTGCGTGTGTGTGCGCGTGTGTGTGCGTGTGTGTGCGTGTGTGTGCGTGTGTGTGTTTCACATCATCAGTCTGACAGAGACTCTGAGTTTATCCACCGTGTCCTCCCTCTCTGCAGGATTTATGTGATTACTGAAGCTTTAAAACACGTAAACAGTGAAACAGGTCGAGTGTGGAGCTTCGGCTCCGACTCTCAGACTCGACGTAACAGGAAACAGTTTGTTTGATCCTGATGCAAAAACATGAAGTTTCGAGGGAAACGCGTCGATTTGTGGAGAATTTATACTGAAAAAGAATTCTGGCGGTTTATGTTGCAGAAACCCTGCAGGAGGTAAATCACACGAAGCGCCGAGGTCGAACATAAATCAGCTCGCTCAGTCCTGCAGGAGCTGAACTGGTCAGCTCCCAGCAGGAGACTGGCCACAGTCCTAAACTGATCCAACAGGAAGCACCCAGCTGAAGCTAGAGTTCACACGTCAACTCTGAGAAGTAAAAATATCCGAGTACACTCAGTAAAATGAAGTGAAAGAATTCAAAGTGTCTCTGGTCCCATGAGAAGATTCGGACTCGTCGTTCATGTAAAAACAGATTTCACTGGTTTAGTTGAATATTTACTAATAACTGTTTTTAACATCATGGAATATTATTTATATTATATTTTATCGTTTTCTCAAAAAATCAATCAATCGTAAAATTAGAGATAAATGTCACAAAAAGACACAGAAATACCTCAGAGACCCCAAAAAACCACAAAGAGACACAAAACAACTACAAGAGAAGCAAAGAAACTGTCTGTCTGAGGTGGAGTACCTCCGATACTTCAGAGTACCTCAGAGTACCTCAGAGTACACGTGTTTGTACAACATGAAGCGGCAGTAAAACAGCTGCTGCTCATCTGGTTTTACACTTTAACTGAAACCTGCAGGTGAGCCATCAAACTACTTCCTGCTGCTTCTGCATCATTTCCTGTTTCCTCCTGATTCAATGGGTCCACACACACACACACACACACACACACACACACACACACACACACTGAACGAGGTCAGCCTCTGATTATCTCTCATCATTAATCTGTAAAATCTGATTTGTTTCTGCTGTGACCTTTGACCTCAGAGTGCTAACATGTGTGCCGCGTGTTAGCATGAAGCGCTTTAACATGAGATTAAAGGCTCAGTTCACCCAAATTACACACACACACACACACACACACACACACACACACACAGAGACACACACACACACACACACACACACACACACACAGAGAGAGACACACACACACACACACACACACACAGAGAGACACACACACACAGACACAGACACACACACACACACACAGAGACACACACACACACACACACAGAGACACACACACACACACACACACAGAGACACACACACACACACACACACACAGAGAGACACACACACACACACACACAGACACACACAGACACACACACAGACACACACAGACAGACACACACAGACACACACACACACACACACACACACACACACACAGACACAGCGGGCTGATGGGAACTGAGGGGGCGGGCTGCTAATTGTTAGCAAACAGGAAGTGTGTCATCCCTAACAGCCTGTCAATCAGAGTTTCATCTCAACACTGCGGAGAGGAGGAAATTAAAACCAGGTGACTAAAACACACACGCGCACACACACACACACACACACACACACACACACACACACACACACACACACATGCTGGCAGGGATCACCTGTCAATCAAACTGTGTGGGCGGGACCTTCATGTTCTGCTCTCTGTGGGCAGAAAAAGAAAGAAAGGTGAGGAGCAGAGAAAGAAAAGGAAAAGGAGGAGAAGAAATGAAGGAAAGAGGAAAGAAAACAAAAGAGATGAAGGAAAAGAAAAAAAGGCGCTAAACAGAAAGCATTAAGGAGAAAAGGAAAAAGAGAGCTCACATAGGAGATAAAGTTAATAAAGTGGGGAAGAAAAGGGGAGAAAGTGAAGGATGATGAAAGAAAAGGAGGGAGGTAAGGGTACGTAGGAGGAAAGCAGAGGAGAGAAACAGGAAGTTGAGAAAATAAAAGCGTGGGGGGGCTCGGTGAGAGCACGGGGGCGTTTGTTGGCAGAGTCACATGATCCTCAGAGCGACTTTACACAAACCAGCTGCTCCTCCAACTTTTCAAACTCTGAACGCTGAAATTCACACTGTCTCTCACCTAGGAGACAACCAAGTGTCTCACAGAGGACAGAAACCTTCATTACTTTCTGTTTCTTTGATTTATCATAATATAGTATAGTATTTGAGTATAGTAGTATTTGATTTGTAGTATTTATTTATTTATTTGTGAGGTTTTATTTCTTTTGCTGTTTGTTCAGTTTTGGGTGTTTGCGTCCAGCAGCTGCAGGAGATCAGCCAGGAGATAAATCTGCTTCTTCCTCTGTGACATTAATGCTGATAAATAAACATAACAAACGTAAACAGCTCAGAGGCGTCAGCTGATTCGTATTTCACCGTCAGTGACTCTTTGATCGTCTGTTTGACCTCCAGCTGAGCGCATCACGCTCACGGATATCATTTTTAATCCCTCCGTAGTTTAACTATATCATTTTATTATTTTTAATTTGTCATTTTGTCATTTACCTCATGTTTACGGTTTGATTATTTTACTTATTTATCTTTTATTATTACTATTATCATTTTTCTGTTTATTTATTTATATATTCCTATTTATGGATTTTATCCTGCCTGTGTGAAACACAATGTGTTAAAGTCTGTTTGTATGAAAAGCTGCTTGATTGATTGACTGATTGATTGATCCTTTGGTTCATTAAATAGCCGAAAACTGTGAAATCTATTGTCATTTTGTCGCTCTGTTAAATTCTGCAACAATTTCTCACACAATTCTTCATATGAAACATTATAAACATTAATGTGGTCAGATTCATACCCAAACTGCAGAGCGTGAAGGTGACCGCACTGACCGGCAGCAGCTTGCATGCATGCAGCGTTCACACTGATCACATTCACACTGAGAGAATTTACACCAATAGCGTTCACACTGATGT
Organism: Plectropomus leopardus; assembly: GCF_008729295.1. Lineage (NCBI taxonomy): Eukaryota > Metazoa > Chordata > Actinopteri > Perciformes > Serranidae > Plectropomus > Plectropomus leopardus. The sequence continues at coordinate 4,110 of NW_024634594.1, forward strand.
GGTTCACACTGACAACATTGAGACTGAC
>NW_024634595.1:0-411 GCF_008729295.1 Plectropomus leopardus
GGCGTCTCTCTGCACACTATTTTATGCTGTTTGGAGGTGTTTTCAGCAGTTTTTAGGACATGTCATATTTTGAAATTTTTTCCATACTATAGCCTTGCCTTTTCGGTCATTTTTTCAACATGCATTATTATTGTGTTTTCGGCTGTTTTTGCACCATTCTATGCTATGGCGTGTTTCTTCACACTATTTTATGCTGTTTGGAGGTGTTTTTAGCTGTTTTTGGGACATGTCATATTTAGACATTTTTCCATACTATAGCCTTGCCTTTTCGGTCATTTCTTCAACATGCATTATTATTGTGTTTTTGGCTATTTTTGCACCATTCTATGCTATGGCGTGTCTCTGCACGCCAGTTTATGCTGTTTTGAGGTGTTTTCAGCAGTTTTTAGGACATGTCATATTTTGACATTT
>NW_024634596.1:0-225 GCF_008729295.1 Plectropomus leopardus
GGAACATGTCATATTTTGACATTTTTGCCATACTATAGCCTTGCCTTTTGGGTCAGTTTTTCAACATGCATTATTTTGGTGTTTTTGGCCCTTTTTGAAAAATTCTTTGCTATGGCGTGTCTTGGCACGCTATTTTATGCTGTTTTGAGGTGTTTTCAGCCGTTTTTGGGAAGGGTTCTATTTTGACATTTTTGCCATACTATAGCCTTGCCTTTTTGGTCATTT
>NW_024634597.1:0-203 GCF_008729295.1 Plectropomus leopardus
GCTGTTTTTGGGACATGTCATATTTTGACATTTTTGCCTTACTATAGTCTTGCCTTTTCGGTCATTTTTTCAACATGCAGTATTGTGGTGTTTTTGGCTTTTTCCCCAAGATTCTTTGCCATGGCATGTCTCAGAACGCTATTTTGTGCAATTTGAAGGTGTTTTAAGCTGTTTTTGGGACATGTCATATTTTGACATTTTTG
>NW_024634598.1:0-381 GCF_008729295.1 Plectropomus leopardus
TTGGTGGTTTTTGCACGTTTTAATGCTATGGCGTGTTTTGGCACGCTATTTCATGCTGTTTTGAGGTGTTTTGAGGTGTTTTTAGGACATGTCATTTTTTGACATTTTTGCCATACTATAGCCTTGCTTTTTGGGTCATTTTTGAGACATGTTATATTATGGTGTTTTTGTTCTTTTTGACACGTTTTAATGCTATGGTGTGTTTTGGCACGCTTTTTTATGCTGTTTTGAGGTGTTTTTAGCTGTTTTTAGGACGTCATTTTTTGACATTTTTGCCATACTATAGTCTTGCTGTTTTTGGTCATTTTTTTAGTATTATGGCATTTTCTGTCGTTTTTTTCGACGTCATTAATGTCGATCTTTTTTCCTTTTTATCCGATA
>NW_024634599.1:0-525 GCF_008729295.1 Plectropomus leopardus
TGCATATTTATGGTGTTTGGGACTGTTTTTGCAACATTCCATGCTATGGCGTGTCTTGACATGCTATTTTCTGCTGTTTTGAGGTGTTTTCAGCTGTTTTTGGGACATGCCATATTTTGACATTTTTGCCATACGATAGCCTTGCCTTGTTGCTCATTATTTCAACATGCATATTTATGGTGTTTGGGACTGTTTTTGCAACATTCCATGCTATAGCGTGTCTTGGCACGCTATTTTCTGTTGTTTTGAGGTGTTTTCAGCTGTTTTTGGGACAAGTCATATTTTGACATTTTTGCCATACTATTAGCATAGAACGTTGCAAAAACGGCCAAAAACACCATAAATATGCATGTTGAAAAAAATGAGCGAAAAGGCATGGCTAGACTTGTTTTTGTGGACATTTTTTCAACATGCTATTTTTACCATACTATACATTCCTCTACAGGCTATACTAAGTGGTTTTGAGCTGTTTGATGTTTCCAATTTGGACATTTTAGCCATACAAGCCTTGCTTGTTTGATCAAA
>NW_024634600.1:0-385 GCF_008729295.1 Plectropomus leopardus
ACTATAGCCTTGCCTTTTGGGTCATTTTTTCGACATGCTATTTTATGGTGTTTTTGGCTGTATTTGCAACTTTCTTTTCTTTGGGCTGTCTTAATACACTATTTAAGGAGGTTTTAAACAGTTTTTAGCTGTTTTTGGGACAGGCCAAATTCTGACATTTTTGCCATGCTATAGCCTTGCCTTTTGGGTTGGTCGTTTTTTCGACATGCTATTTAATGCTGTTTTTGGCCGTATTTGCAACTTTCTTTTCTTTGGGCTGTCTTAATACACTATTTAAGTAGGTTTTAAACACTTTTTAGCTGTTTTTGGGATGGGCCAAATTTTGACATTTTTGCCATACTATAGCCTTGCCTTTTGGGTCATTTTTTCGACATGCTATTTTATG
>NW_024634601.1:0-275 GCF_008729295.1 Plectropomus leopardus
CTATTTTATGCTGTTTTGAGGTGTTTTCAGCCGTTTTTGGGAAGGGTTCTATTTTGACAATTTTGCCATACTATAGCCTTGCCTCTTCGGTCATTTTTTCAACATGCATTATTTTGATGTTTTTGGCCCTTTTTTTCAGAATTCTATTCTGTGACATGTCTTGGCACGCTATTATGTGCTGTTTTGAGGTGTTTTCAGCTGTTTTTGGGACGTGTCATATTTTGACACTTTTGCCATACTATAGCCTTGCCTTTTTGGTCATTTCTTCAACATGC
>NW_024634602.1:0-410 GCF_008729295.1 Plectropomus leopardus
ATTTTAAACTGTTTTTAGGACATGTCATATTTTGACATTTTTGCCTTTCTATAGCCTTGCCTTTTCGGTAATTTTTTCAACTTGCATTATTATGGTGTTTTGGGCCGTTTTTGCACCATTGTATGCTGTGGCAAGTCTATGCACTCTATTTTATGTTGTTTTGAACTGTTTTCAGCTGTTTTTGGGACATGTCATATTTTGACATTTTTGCCTTACTATAGCCTTGCCTTTCACAGTCATTTTTTCAACAGGCATTATTATGGTGTTTTTGGCCATTTTTGCACCATTCTATGCTATGGAATGTCTCTACACTCTATTTTATGCTGTTTCACTGTATTTTAAACTGTTTTTAGGACATGTCATATTTTGACATGTTTTGCCTTACTATAGCCTTGCCTTTTCGGTCATTT
>NW_024634603.1:0-333 GCF_008729295.1 Plectropomus leopardus
GAGTTGTTTTCAGCTGTTTTTGGGACATGTCATATTTTGACATTTTTGCCATACTATAGCCTTGCCTTTTTGGTCATTTTTTCAACATGCATTTTTATACTTTTTTTGGCCTTTTTAGCAACATTCTTTGCTATGGTGTGTCTTGGCACGCTATTTAAGTCTGTTTTGAGTTGTTTTCAGCTGTTTTTGGGACATGTCAGATTTTGACATTTTTGCCGTACCAGTTTGGCAGACACATTCTATGCTATTTAATGTGTCAGCATGCTTGTTTTTTTGGTTTTAATCTGTTTTTTGGACATGTCACATTTTGACATTTCAAATATAAATGTAATA
>NW_024634604.1:0-235 GCF_008729295.1 Plectropomus leopardus
GCTGTTTTGAGGTGTTTTCAACCGTTTTTGGAAAAAGTATTATTTTGACATTTTTGCCATACTATAGCCTTGCCTTTTCGGTCAGATTTTCAACATGCATTATTTTGGTGTTTTTGGCCTTTTTTGCAACACTCCATGCTATGGCGTGTCTTGGAACGCTATTTTATGCTGTTTTGAGGTGTTTTCACACGTTTTTTGGACATGTCATATTTTGGCATTTTTGCCATACTATAGC
>NW_024634605.1:0-7447 GCF_008729295.1 Plectropomus leopardus
TGAGGAAGTTTAGTGTGTGTGTGTGTGTGTGTGTGTGTGTGTGTGTGAGAGAGAGAGAGAGAGAGATAAAGCCGGGTATTTCTGTCTGTTTAGTCCAGAGTTGAGAAACTTTTAAAAAAACAGATTGACAGACCTGTTTATGTAGACCAGTGGTACTCAACCTACGGCCCGCGGGCCAGATCTGGCCTCTGATATGTTGACTAGTGGCCCCCCAAACATTTTCTAACTCACAATAAAAGAATTGATTGACTGTGAATAGTTTTTGTCCTTTTAGTCTCCATAAGGTGTCAGAGACAAAAAACTTAAAATTAGAGCTTGTTGATAAAAAAAAAAAAAGCCAGAAGAGGATCCCCCACACCCCCGACAGAGGACACAGCTGAGACACTGATGTCCTAAAATACAAAAATGTCATAAAATCCTGCAAATATTCTAAAAAATCATAAAATGTTCTAAAATCCCAGAATTTTTTAAAATCCTAGAAATGTCCAAAAACTTCAGAAATGACCCCAAATCCCAGAATCATCAGAAGACCTCAGAAATGTCCTAAAGTCCTAAAAAAAATGTCCTAAAATGTGAGAAATGTCCTTCAATTCAAAAACGTCCCTTAAATCTTTTTTAGTTTTTTTTTTTAAAAATCTTAGAAATTTCCTAAATTTCCAAAGATGCCCTAAACTTAGAGACACATCCTGAAATCCTAGAAATGTCTTCAAACCTGAGAAATGTCATAAAATTCTAAAAAAATGTCCTTAATGTCCCTTTGTGGTCTTTTCATGTCCCTTATTAATTATGTAATAATTTTGTGTTCCTTTATGATCATGTTATGCCCATTTGTGATAAATTTACAGCCCTTTGGGATAATTTTGAATCCCTTTTGGATTATTTTGTGTCCCTCTGTTATTTTTTTTTATGTCCTGTTGTTATCATTTGGTGTTCATTTTGTATCCCTTGGTGTTCACTTAGTCTTTTTGTGATCACATTGTTCCCCTATTTTGTCCCTTTTTGATCATTTTGTGTCCCTTTGTGTTCAATCTGCTTCTCTTTGCGAACACATTGTGTCCTCTTGTGTTCATTTTGCATCCCTTTGTGACCACATTGTGTCCTTTTAAGTTCATTTTGCTTTTCTTTGTGAACATGTGTCATCTTATGTTTACTTTGCTTCGCTTTATTGTCATTTTGTGTCCCTTTGTGTTAATTTTGCATCCCTTTGTGACCATCTTGTGCCCTGTTTATTTTGTGTCTCTTAATAATCATCATGCACCCCTTTTTTAACCTTTTAAATCCCACTCTAGTAATAATTTGTCCCTTGGTGAAAATGTTGTGTCATTTTATGTTTGTTTTGCATCCCTTTGTGACTATGTTGTATCCCCTGTGTTTATTTTGTGTCCCTTTGTGTTCATTTCACGTCCCTTTGTGACCATGTCATGTCCCTTTGTGTTTATTTTGCATCCCTTTGTGATCATTCTGTGCCCCTTTGTGTTAATTTTGTGTCTCTTAATAATCGTCATGCACCCCTTTTGCATCCAGTTATAATAATATTTTGGCCCTTTGTGATGATTTTCTTAACTTTTGTAGTGTTTAAGTAAAGTCATTGAATAACTTGATTTTAACTTTTATATATGTATATATCATTCTGTATACTTCTGTATACACTGATATTTATGATTAAAGCTGAGTGTCAGACGCTGACCTGAGAGCGGATCTCTTCACCTGCACCTCCTCCCTGCGGCCGCTCGGTGGCGCCATCACACCGCCGCCTCACACAGATGCTGCCTTCAAGTGCTGCTGGAAATTAAAGAACCAGTAAAGAAAATGTGAGATACTCTTAACATAAAACACCAAAAGCTTTTTTTCTAAAGAAATGAAAACACTAAAGAATGAAATATACTAAGAGAAGTTCAAAAAACAAGAATAAAAGTTACAGATCAGTTTGTAAAAGCGGCACGTGGTTTTATATTCCCACACTGTATTCTCCTTAAAACGTACTCAAACAACAAATATTGAATATTATATATAATTATAAAGCTTTTTAATGAAGACTCTTGACAGATTTTAAAATAGTTTTGAAAGTGTTTTTATAGCATTCATCATGCTGATTGTTTTGTCCCTTTGTGATGATTTGCTTTTGTCCATTAGTTTGCGCTCATTTGTGATCACTTAATGTCCTTTTGTGATAATTTAGTATCCCTTTGTGTTCATTTTGTGTTTGTGATTGTTTTGTATCCCTTTGTGATCACATTGTCATTTCTTGTCCCTAAGTGGTGGTTTTACTTCTTTTTGATCATTTTGACTTTACTTCACTTTGTGGTGTTTTTTCTTCTGTCCATTGTTTTGCACTCATTTAAGATCATTTTGTGTCCCTCTGTGGTGATTCTGTGCCCCCTTTGTGATAATTTTGTGTTTGTTGTGTGATTTTCTTTTGTGTTTGTGATTGTTTTATGTTCCTTTGTTATCACTGCCTGTCATTTGGTGTTTTTTCTTCTTCTGTCTATTGTTTTGCACTCATCTGAGATCGTTTTGTGTCCCACTGGTCGTTTTGTGTCTCTTCATGGTTTTGTATGTCTTTGTTGTTGTTTTGTGTCTCTCTGTGCTTGTTTTGTGTCTCTGTGCTTGTTTTGTGTCTCTTTGTGGTCTTTTCACGTCTCTTTATGGTTTTTTTGCATCTCTTAGTGGTTGTTTTGCATCTCTTAGTGGTTGTTTTGCATCTCTTTGTGGTTGTTTTACATCTCTTAGTGGTTGTTTTACATCTCTTTGTGGTTGTTTTACATCTCTTTGTGATCGTTTTGCGTCTCTGTGGTCATTTTGCATCTCTTTGTGGTTGTTTTGCGTCTTTTGTGATCGTTTTGCGTCTTTGTGGTCATTTTGCAATAATTTGCTGTCCCTTTGGGATCATTTTGTATGTTTGCGATCGTTTGTTGTCCCTTTGTGATCACTTTTCACACAGCAAACGATGACCAGAAACTGCAGATGTAAGTTTTACTTCTCTCTGAACTCTGAGGTTTTTGTGGGTCCCTGAAGGCAGCGCAGACGGACCTCCTCGCGGGTTTTTCCTCTCTGCTGCAGTTTGTTGAGTTTGAGTCTCTGGGTGGAGAACTGAGGAACAAACTGTCTGATCATCTCACTCGATCACTCGGTGTCCTAATCGATCGGAGCTGATCGGAAGCAGCGGATCGATGGATTAGAGGAGCGGCTGCGGGAGGTGAGTGATGCCTTTAAAACTGTCTGTTTGTTTTTTTGACTCTGAAAAGCAAAGTGAGGCGCGTTTTTCTGCAGCTGCTGTCGGTGTGAACGTGAGCAGCTGTGTGACTGCAGCACAAACTTTACTGAACCGAAAAATAGCAGCGCGAGCTCAGTCTGCAGCGGCGGGTCAGAGGCGGAGGTGATCAATCACCTGGTGTTTGGTGACTGTGGTCACGTGCAGGTTCAGATGACGTTTTTACTGTCTTTACAATAACATCCTGATGAGCGGAGGACAGTGAACGCCTCCTCGTGTTTGTCTTTCGGATTTTAACTTGTTGTTTTTGTCTAAGTTTGTTTTGTGAGTGTAAATATCAGAGGAGGAAGAAGTACTGGAATACTAATACCACACAGTGAAAATACTGCGTTACGAGTTAAAGTCCTGCAGTGAAGATGTTACTACAGTAAAAATCAAGATAAAGTACGTAAAGTTTCAAAGTAAAAGAGCTTAATGACGACAAGAAATTAAAACAAAACCCCCAAACTATCTTTTAAAAAACAGACAAAACACATCCTGAAACTCAAAATAATTTTTAAAAAATGAGTGAAAAACCCCTCCGAACAATTTTTACGAAACATCACTCCCGAAAACTCAACATTTTTGCAAAAATAGTAAAATCTCCCAAAAAACTCAGAATAGTTGTTTTTTAAAACTGAACAAAATACCCCCAAATAACTTTTATTCTAAAGAAACAATTAAAACAAAAAAGGAAACATTCAACATTTCGAAGTTATAGAAGAAAAACCCCAAAACTCATAATTATATTTGAAAAAGAAAACAAACACCAATAAAACTTTAAAAACACAACACAATTGAAAACATTTTTTCTTTGAAAATTGCCAAAGATTTTTTTAGAGAAAGAAAAAGAAAGATTATTTATTAAATTATACAGAAGTATAGTATCGTTTTTTTTTTTTTAATGGTACTGCTCTGCGTGCCTTATGGTCCCTCAGGGACGAATAAAGTGTTTTGAACTGAACTGAACTGCCATTTCTTCTTCAAGAACTGCCCTAACATTTGAAAGACAATTGCAAATTGCCAAAAGCTTTTTTAGAAAAAATGAAGTTTTCTCTAAAAATGGTGTTGCTGTTGTGTTTAGGTTCATTTATTCTCCTTTATGTAAAATAATAACAATCCATTTTAAAAGTTGTAACACGACCACAAAGAGACACAAACAACCACAAAGACACCAAACAAATATCATGAGACTGAAAACAACCTCAAAGACGCACAAACGGACCATTTGAAACATTATTATTCTTCTTATTATTGTTATTAAAGTGTCGTCTCGTAGTCAGATTATGTGGCAGCGACTCTGAAAAGGACGCAGGCGCGACGCTGAAGATGTTTTTTCGTCAGTCACGTGACGCTGACAGGGTCGATCTGAGTTCATATATCTGACTTTTATTTTGAAATGTTTCTCTGTCCGCAGACATGGAGGGTGTGTGTGTGTGGCTGGTGTGTGTGTGTGTGCTGAGTGTGGCGGCTCACGGTTTGCTGGACAGAAATGACCACGCCCACCTGGACCACAACCATCATCATCATCATCATCATCATCCCGTTTCCAACGGTTACGCAGCCTCAGGTAGGAAACGTGCTGACGGTGATCTCACAGTGGCTCCGCCTCCTGATGTGACATCGTTGGTGTTAGCGCGTTAGCATCTTTCTGATTAGAAACAGCGTTTTCACACTAAAAGTCAAATTTCTTACGAGCGGACCTCAGACCAGAGACGTTTTTAGGATCTGAGAACATTCGGGATCTTAGCTCAGACCTCTGAGGGGAGAAACATCCACAAAAGTTTCACAGATTTTGGCAAATCTTCTTTCCTTCTGTGTTTTTGGACTTTTTTTTGTTTGTTTGAAATGTTTTGGGGATTCTTTTCTCTTAAATAAATTTGGTGATTTGGTGGCATTTTTGTTCACTTTAAATTTTTTGGGTGATTTTTTAATGAAGACATGCCCTTCAAACCCACAGGCTCGCCAAAATAAAAATAGCATAAAGTACACAGTTTATCGCAGCCAGAAACTGAAAAAAATATGTTATTTATTTTAAAGGTATTTTGGGCTTTTTTGGCCTTTATTTGACAGGACAGAGAGAACATGAGAAAGGGGGACAAAGGGGACGACGTGCAGCAAAGGGCTGAGGCCAGAGTCGAACCCACGACCGCTCCGGCAAGGTCTCGGCCTCTGTACATGGGGCGCCCGCTCTACCCCTGAGCCGCTGATGCCCCAAAACAAAACTTAACAAGAATTAAATTATTGTATGATTTTTAAATTCAAACGGTCCTTGAACACATCATGTGGTACAAATACTTAATATATTTCACTCAGGGAGGCTCAAAGAAAAAAAACTTTTAGCCGCCCTCTCCTCCGATAAATACAGAACAGTCCCTTGTTCTTGTTCTTGAGAGTGCGGCTGTAACCTGTAACAGAGTATTTTTACTGTCAGTACTTTTACTGCAGTAAAGGCTCTGAATACTTCTTCTTCCACTGGAGAGACAATACTACATCCTGCAGAGTGTATGTGTGTGTGTGTGTGTGTGTGTGTGTGTGTGTGTGTGTGCGTGCAGCAGATAGCTCACCGCAGCTTCCTGCAGCCGACAGAAATAGACTTTTGTCTCGGCTTCATTTAGAGAAGATAAAGCGTCCCGCCTTCAGGACTGAGAGCCAATAGGAGGAGAGAAGAGTCCCCAGACGTCAGTGACATCACCGCTTAAAGGATAAAAAGACACAGGAGACAAATTTGAATTTAATTTAACTCCTTCTGTCCCACAATGATCCACTAACAAGAAATTCAAAATATCTGCGCTAATAAAGACACACAGAGTGAGACGTTCAGGTGTTTCTGAGAAAACTTTATAATAAGAATATTTATTTCATAATCTTTATAACGACATTTGTGATTAAATTCAATCTGGAGCTTTTGAGTCTGCGACAAAACAGGATACTTACAAGGTCTGTACGGTTATGAAAAACCTGGAAAAGTTATGGAATTTGCAAACAGCAATTTCCAGGCTTTTTTGGGAGAACTAAATATACCCTGAAAGTTTAACAATAACACATGATGTGTTCAAGGATTGTCAAAAAATTGAAGAATGCAACAGTGATTTCTGTTTTTAAAGTTTCTGGCTGAGAAATGGTTTCATTAAGAGAACGTAGGGTCTTTAAGTCCTGGAAAAGTCCTGGAAAGTTCTTGGTAAAAGATGCGACTGTGAGCGGGACCAAATCTGGCTGTTTTCTTGTGATCTTCCTGATAGAGGAGTAATCTTTCACAGGTGCATGATGGGAAGTGTAGTGCTCGGACCGAGCTGATGTTTGGCGTGTGACTTTGTCTTCGACCTTCTTCTCGTTTTAATTCTATTATCTCAGTATTTTTATCTCACAGCTGCTGACGTTAATCCTCAGACCTTTAGCCGACGCTGCCGCCTCACCTGTCACCCTGTACCTCCGCTCTTCTTCTGTGGTGTCGTCTCTGTGGAAACTTAAGCTGGTTTTATTTCGGGAATCAAAGGGTTAACGGCAGCGGAGATACCTCTGTGTTAGAGGTTTTAATTTGTAGTAATGCCTCGGATTTCACTCGACACATGAAGCTCATGGAGAACGTTGTCCCATAAAATGTCAACAACCCCCGAGGAAATGTCCTCAAATATGGCTCAAACGTCCACTTTGACTAAATGTTGAACTGATAAGAATTTGATGGTTGAAGGTCAAAGGTCAAGGTCACCATGTCCTTGTCTTTCTATTTCTTTCACTGAGCAACTCTGCAAGAGCTGTCAATGATGAGCTGTGGTCACGAAACATTTGTCAGCGAAGTTGCCGTCCGCTGTCCATTAAAGGTTGTTTTCATAAATATGTCCAACTTATTTTTGGGGTTTTTGGGTTTTTTCTTGTCGGTCGTTGCTCTTCGTCTCCTCCTGTTTTGATGCTCAGGTTCCAAAGGGTTAACCTCCATCAGCTCTGACTCGTACAGCTCGTAAACATGTTGTTGAGCGGACAGAAACTACCCTCCTGGACACCTGCGTGCACCTGTCCCTCCCTCCCACCTCCCCCAGTGTCTCTGTCCCCCGTCCATTAAACTGTCCCAGTTAAAAATCATGTGTTTGAAGGAGCCTGTGAACGTTCTGCTGGAGCTGCAGCATGTGAGGCTGTCTGATGTCTAACCTGTCCTAATATTTACCCAGAGACCACACACACACATGCACATGCACACAT
>NW_024634606.1:0-371 GCF_008729295.1 Plectropomus leopardus
TCTTAGCACGTCATTTCATGCTGTTTTGAGGTGTTTTCAGCTGTTTTTGGGACATGTCACATTTTGACCTTTTTGCCATTTTTTCAATGTGCATTATTTCATTGTTTTTGGCGTTTTTTTTCAACATTCTGTGCTATGGCATGTCTCAGCAGGCTATTTTATGCTGTTTTGAGGTGTTTTCAGCTGTTTTTGGGACATGTCATATTTTGCCATTTTTGCCATTCTATAGCCTTGCCTTTTTCGCCATTTTTGCAACATGCATTATTCTCTTGTTTTTGGCTGGTTTTGCAACATTCTATGCTGTGGCATGTCTCAGCACATTATTTTTATGCTGTTTTGATGTGTTTTCAGCTGTTTCTGGGACATGTCAT
>NW_024634607.1:0-345 GCF_008729295.1 Plectropomus leopardus
ACACGCTATTTTATGCTGTTTTGAGGTGTTTTCAGCTGTTTTTGGGACATGTCATATTTTGACATTTTTGCCATACTATAGCCTTGCCTTTTTGGTCATTTTTTCAACACGCATTTTTATAGTGTTTTTGGCCGTTTTTGCAAAATTCTATGCCATGGCATGTCTTGGCACACTATTTTATGCTGTGCTGGGGTGTTTTCAGCTGTTTTTGGGACATGTCATATTTTGACATTTTTGCCATACTATAGCCTTGCCTTTTTGCTCATCTTTCAATATGCATTTTTATGGTGTTTTTGCAAAATTCTATGCCATGGCGTGTCTTGGCACTCTTTTTTATGCTGTTCT
>NW_024634608.1:0-332 GCF_008729295.1 Plectropomus leopardus
TGACATTTGCAGTATGGCATTTTTGGGTGGTTTTTTCAACACTCTTGCCATGCTATTTTATGCTGTTATGAGGTGTTTTCAAGTGTTTTCAACACCGCAACTTGGACATGTAAAATTATGACATTTTTAGTCATACTATAACCTTGCCTTTTCGGCCATTTTTTCAACATGCATTATTATGGTGTTTTTGGCCGTTTTTGCTACATTCTGTGCTATGTCATATTTCAGCATGCTGTTTTATGCTGTTTTGAGGTGTTTTCAGCTGTTTTTGGGACATGCCAAATGTTGACATTTTTAGCCATACTATAGCCTTGCCTTTTCAGCCATTTTTT
>NW_024634609.1:0-215 GCF_008729295.1 Plectropomus leopardus
TTTGCTCATTTTTTCCACGTGCCAAATTATGGTGTTTTTGGCCGTTTCTGCAACTTTCTTTGCTATGGCGTGTCTTTGCAGGCTATTCTAAGTCGTTTTCAGTGGTTTCCAGCTGTTTTTGGGAGGCGTGAAATTTTGAAACTTCTGCCTTACTATAGCCTTGGATTTTTTTTGCTCATTTTTTCCACGTGCCAATTTATGGTGTTTTTGGCCGT
>NW_024634610.1:0-547 GCF_008729295.1 Plectropomus leopardus
TATGCTGTTTTGAGGTGTTTTCAGCTGTTTTTGGGACATGTCATATTTTGACATTTTTGCCATACTATAGCCTTGCCTTTTTCGTCATTTTTTCAACTTGCATTTTTGGGTTTTTTTTCTATGTTTTAGAAATATTCTTTGCTTTGGCATGTCTTAGCACGCTACGTTATGTTGTTTTGAGGTGTTTTCAGCTGTTTTTGGGACATGTCATATTTTGACATTTTTGCCATACTATAGCCTTGCCTTTTTCGTCATTTTTTCAAGATGCATTATTTTGATGTTTTTGTTTGTTTTTGCAACATTCTACGCTGTGGTGTGTGTCAGCAGGGCATTTTATGTTGTTTTGAGGTGTTTTCCGCTGTTTTTGGGACATGTCATATTTTGACATTTTTGCCATACTATAGCCTTGCCTTTTTTGTCATTTTTTCAAAATGCATTATTTTGGTGTTTTTCTTTGTTTTTGCAACATTCTACGCTATGGTGTGTCTCAGCAGGGTTATTTATGTTGTTTTGAGGTGTTTTCAGCAGTTTTTGGGACATGTCATAT
>NW_024634611.1:0-489 GCF_008729295.1 Plectropomus leopardus
TGTTTTGAGGTGTTTCCAGCTGTTTTTGGGACATGTCATATTTTGACATTTTTGCCATACTATAGCCTTGCCTTTCGGGTCATTTTTTCAACATGTATTTTTATGGTGTTTTTGGCCATTTTAGCAACATTCTATGTTATGGCGTGTGCCTTTGCATGTTATTTTATGCTGTTTCGAGGTGTTTTGAGCTCTTTTTGGGACATGTCATATTTTGACATTTTTGCCATACTATAGCCTTGCCTTTTCGGTCATTTTTTCAACATGCATTTTTATGGTGTTTTTGGCCATTTTTGCAACATTCTATGCTATGGCGCTTTTCAGCATGTAATTTTATGCTGTTTTGGGGTGTTTTCAGCTCTTTTTGGGACATGTCATATTTTGACATTTTTGCCATACTATAGCCTTGCCTTTCGGGTCATTTTTTCAACATGCATTTTGATGCTGTTTTTGGCCATTTATGCAGCATTCTATGCTATGGCGCTTTTCAGC
>NW_024634612.1:0-304 GCF_008729295.1 Plectropomus leopardus
TTTTAGCAACACTGTATGATATGGTGTGTCTCGGCACTCTATTTCATGCTGTTTTGAGGTGTTTTGAGCTGTTTTTGGGACATGTCATATTTGGAAATTTTTGCCATACTATAGCCTTGCCTTTTTGGTCATATTTTCAACATGTATTATTATGGTGTTTTTGGCCATTTTAGCAAAACTCGATGCTATGGTGTGTCTTGGCACTCTATTTTATGATGTTTTGAGGTGTTTTGAGCTGTTTTTGGGACATGTCATATTTGGACATTTTTGCCATACTATAGCCTTGCCTTTTTGGTCTTTTTTT
>NW_024634613.1:0-535 GCF_008729295.1 Plectropomus leopardus
CATTTTTTCAACATGCATTATTATGGTGTTTTTGGCGGTTTTTGCAACATTCTTTACTATGGCGTGTTTTTGCACGCTATTTTATGCTGTTTTAAGGTGTTTTCAGCTAATTTTGGGACATGTCATATTTTGACATTTTTGCCTTACTATAGCCTTGCCTTTGAGGTCAGTTTATCAACATGCATTATTGTTGTGTTTTTGGCCATTTTTGCAACATCCTATGCTATGGCGTGTCTTTGCACGCTATTTTATGCTGTTTTAAGGTGTTTTCAGCTAATTTTGGGACATATCATATTTTGATATTTTTGCCTTACTATAGCCTTGCCTTTTCGGTCAATTTTTCAACATGCATTATTATGGTGTTTTCGGTCGTTTTTGCAACATCCTATGCTATGGCGTGTCTTTGCACGCTATTTTATGCTGTTTTAATGTATTTTCAGCTGATTTTGGGACATGTCATATTTTGACAATTTTGCCTTACTATAGCCTTGCCTTTTCGGTCATTTTTTCAACATGCATTATTATGGTGTTTTTG
>NW_024634614.1:0-465 GCF_008729295.1 Plectropomus leopardus
TTCTATGCTAATGGCGTGTTTGGGCACGCTATTTTATGGTGTTTTGAGGTGTTTTCAGCTGTTTTTGGGACGTGTCCTATTTTGACATTTTTGCCATACTATAGCCTTGCTTTCCGGTCATTTTTTCAACATGCTACGTTTTGGTGTTTTTGTCCGTTTATGCAACATTCTATGCTAATGGTGTGTTTGGGCACACTATTTTATGGTGTTTTGATTTTTTTTCAGCTGTTTTTGGGACATGTCCTATTTTGACATTTTTGCCATACTATAGCCTTGCTTTCCGGTCATTTTTTCAACATGCTACGTTTTGGTGTTTTTGTCCGTTTTTGCAACATTCTATGCTAATGGCGTGTTTGGGCACGCTATTTTATGGTGTTTTGATTTGTTTTCAGCTTTTTTCGGGAAATGTCCTATTTTGACATTTTTGCCATACTATAGCCTTGCTTTCCGGTCATTTTTTCAACA
>NW_024634615.1:0-371 GCF_008729295.1 Plectropomus leopardus
ACATGCATTATTTGGGTGTTTTTCTCCGTTTTTGCAACATTCTATGCAATGGCGGTTTTAAGTAGGCTATTTTATGCTGTTTTGAGGTGATTTCAACTGTTTTTGGGACATGTCATATTTTGACATTTTTGCCTTACTATAGCCTTGCCTTTTTTTGTCATTTTTTCAACATGCATTATTTGGGTGTTTTTCTCCGTTTTTGCAACATTCTATGCTATGGCGGTTTTAAGTAAGCTATTTTATGCTGTTTTGAGGTGATTTCAACTGTTTTGGGGACATGTCATATTTTGACATTTTTGCCTTACTATAGCCTTGCCTTTTTTCGTCATTTTTTCAACATGCATTATATTGGTGTTTTTGTCCGTTTTTGC
>NW_024634616.1:0-2131 GCF_008729295.1 Plectropomus leopardus
AATAAAAAATGTAATCGTTTTCAGCGCTTTTTAAAGTAGTTTTCTTGTTTGTTTGTTTTTTTAACAGACAGTGGACGGTCAGTTTTTTACTTTTTTATTGTGCTTATTTTTAAGTAATTTTCTTGTAACTTTTTCCACTTTTTTTTGCTGATTTGTAGGCCATGTCAGGGTTAAAAGGCACATTACTCAGACAGTGAAATGCATCTACACAGGCAGGTTCACAACCCATGTACACTGCTTGTTACACACAAAAGGACGTGCAGATGGGTGTGTAAAATAATTCATCATTAATGAGGAAAATATCAATGACATTCTGCCACATGTGAACATCGCAGAGAGCAGAACTGGTTTCTGACTCCACATTAACCCTTTGAAACCTGAGCAACTTTGCTTGATTTCTTTCAGAAACACTGGAAAAAGGTAATGACCAACTTGGCAAGAAATGCCCCACAAATTGGAATAAATTAGAAAAGGTTGACAAGAAAATTAACTAAAAATAATTTGTTTTGAAAAAGAGCTATTCTGTCCAGAACTGTTTGATAATTTTATTTAATTTATATATTAAATCACGTTACACAAAAAACATAATAAAATTTATAAAAAATAAATACATGTACATATTTTTTATTTTCAGCACTTTTTAAGCTCAATTTCATGTTTGCTTTTCTTTTTTTTCTTCACGCTTAGTTTCAGGTAATTTTATTAACACGTTTTTAATATTTTTTTGCAAATTTTTGGGCTGTCTTGTTAAGTTGCTCATTGTCTTCTCCTCATCTTTTTGAAAGAAATCAGTGCTCAGGTTTCAAAGGGTTAAGAGCGATGACAGTGGCGATATTTCACTGTAGTTCTACAAAAAAAAATAGATTTGTACCTGCTGCAGGTCGGGTGTCTTTGGACAGATTTCTCTTTTTTTACACCGTTTGCCTGCCAGCTAACACAAACCTCTGTTTGTGCGCCCGTCGCCAACTACCTCTCGTTATGAGCCGCCTGCCACTCCACTCGTGTTTACTATCCGTGATGAACAAAACCAAATCTGCCCACCGACACTTCATCTCCCACTCCAACACCTGCGCTCACGAAAAAAACTATCTGCAGCTCTCAAAGTGGAAGAAAAACAAAAACACCTCAGCACGCCTGGCTCTGCTTAACCAGAGGGACAGTGGAGCCGCTGAAGGGCCTCTAACAGAGAGCAACACACACACACACACACACACACACACACACACACACACACACACACACACACACACACACACATCTAACAGTCGAAGAAACTGACAGCTCTGTGAAAGCTTGACGTTCCTCCCACATACAAAACAACACAGCTCATCACGCTCAATAAAGTTCCTTCTGCTTTTTTCTTGAGGCGAATCTGTTCTGAGGGACTATTTTCTCTTTCTGCATTAATCTCAGGTGATGGGGCCAATGATGTCAGCATGATCCAGGTAGCGGACGTAGGTGTGGGCATCTCGGGACAGGAGGGCATGCAGGTAAGGAGAAACTTGGGCGGGATGGAGCGGTGATGGGAGGGATGAGGAGGGTGACACAGAGGAGGGGATTTGAAGGGGATCGTAAAAAAATGCAGAGCAGTGTTTCCTCTACGATTTCTGCCTCAGCTCGTCAGATGGGCCGGCGGAGGGGCGGAGGGGCGGAGGAATACTCTTCACATCAGCATAAATTAGATCCATGGCACAGCACTCATTTAACAAAAAAGTCACTTTTAAAGCTTGTTGGCCTGTTGCTGTCGTTATTTCCTTCTTCCAAAAATGGTTCACAACACCAGGAGCAAATGTCAGGAGTTTGGTTTTCATTAAACAAAAATTGTGACCCGTGTGTTTACGGTTTATGCCAAATTAATCAGAGCACACGAGGCCAGATTGACTCCCTGTGACCGGCTGCAGACAAACATATCAGGGCTTCACTTCCTGTAAACTTTACAGGGAACAATGAGAGCAAAAATGCATCACAGATCTGTTAAAACCAAATATTTTCTGGTCTTGCTCAGCAAAAAAAAAAAAAAAAACACTGAATCTGCCAACAAGCAAATTTTGGTCATAAAAACGTTCTGAGAATGGTACAATATAATGTTTCAGTAATGTTTTCAGCGGCAAGTTTCCTTTTAGTTCCCAAA
>NW_024634617.1:0-659 GCF_008729295.1 Plectropomus leopardus
CATATTTTGACATTTTTGCCATACTATAGCCTTGCTTCTTCGGTCATTTTTTCAACATGCTAAATTATGGTGTTTTTGGCTATTTTTTCAATATCCTATGCTATGGCGTTACTCAGCATGCTATTTTTTACGCATTAAAGTGCTTTTTAGCATTTTTTTTGTAAATGTCATATTTTGACATTTTTGCCATACTATAGCCTTGCCTCTTCAGTCAGTTTTTCAACATGCTAAATTATGGTGTTTTAGGCTATTTTTGCAATATCCTATGCTATGGCGTGACTCAGCATGCTATTTTGTTTGCCTCAAGGTGGTTTTTAGCATTTTTTTTGTAAATGTCATATTTTGACATTTTTGCCATACTATAGCCTTGCTTCTTCGGTCATTTTTTTCAACATGCTAAATGATGGTGTTTTTGGCTATTTTTTCAATATCCTATGCTATGGCGTTACTCAGCATGCTATTTTGTACGCATTAAGGTGCTTTTTAGCATTTTTTTGTAAATGTCATATTTTGACATTTTTGCCATACTATAGCCTTGCTTCTTCGGTCATTTTTTCAACATGCTAAATCATGGTGTTTTTGGCTATTTTTGCAATATCCTATGCTATGGCGTTACTCAGCATGCTATTTTGTACGCTTTAAGGTGGTTTTTAGCATTT
>NW_024634618.1:0-436 GCF_008729295.1 Plectropomus leopardus
CCTTTTTGCTCATATTTTCAACGTGTGTATTTATGGTGTTTTGGGACATTTTTGCAACATTGTATGCTATGGCGTGTTTGGCGCGCTATTTTATGCTGTTTTGAGGTATTTTCAGCCGTTTTTGGGACCTGTCATATTTTGACATTTTTGCCATACTATAGCCTGGCCTTTTTGCTCATATTTTCAACGTGTGTATTTATGGTGTTTTGGGACGTTTTTGCAACATTCTATGCTATGGTGTTTCTTGGCGCGCTATTTTATGCTATTCTAAGGTATTTTCAGCTGTTTTTGGGATTTTTGCCATACTATAGCCTTGCCATTTCGCTCATATTTTCAACGTGCATATTTATGGTGTTTTTAGCCGTTTTTGCAACATTCTATGCTATGGCGTTTCTTGGCGCGCTATTTTATGCTGTTTTGAGGTATTTTCAGCTGT
>NW_024634619.1:0-432 GCF_008729295.1 Plectropomus leopardus
GGGACATGTTATTTTTTCACATTTTTTAGCCATAGCCTTGCCTTTTCAATCATTTTTCAACATGCTATATCATGGTGTTTTTGGCTGTTTTTGCAGAATTCTATGCTATGGTGTGTCTCAGCACGCTATGTTATGCTGTTTTGAGGTGTTTTAAGTTGTTTTTGGAACATGTCATTCTGTCACTTTTTTTGCCATACCATAGCCTTGCTTTTTTCGTCATTTTTTCAAAGTGCATTATTGGGGTGTTTTTGTCTGTTTTTGCAGCATTCATTGCTATGGTGCATCTTGGCATGCTATTTTATGCTGTTTTGAGGTGTTTTCAGCTGTTTTTGGGACATGTCATATTTTGACATTTTTAACCATACTATAGCCTTTCCTTTTTCGACATTTTTTCAACATTCATTATTATGGTGTTTTTGGCAGTTTTTGCAA
>NW_024634620.1:0-375 GCF_008729295.1 Plectropomus leopardus
GCTGTTTTTGGGACATGTCATATTTTGACATTTTAGCCTTACTATAGCCTTGCTTTTTGGGTCATTTTTTTCGACATTCAATATTATGCTGTTTTTGTCCGTTATTGCAACATTCTGTGCTACAGCGTGTCTTAGCACGCTATTTTATGTAGTTTTGAGCTGTTTTTGGCTGTTTTTATGACATGCCATTTTTTGACATTTTTGCCTTACTATAGCCTTGCTTTTTGGGTCATTTTTTTCGACATTCAATATTATGCTGTTTTTGTTCATTATTGCAACAATCTATGCTATGGTCTATCTCAGAACGCGATTTCATGTAGTTTTGAGGTGTTTTCTGCTGTTTTTGAGACATGTCATTTTTTGACATTTTTGCCT
>NW_024634621.1:0-578 GCF_008729295.1 Plectropomus leopardus
TGGGACGTGTCATATTTTGACATTTTTGCCATACTATAGCCTTGCCTTTTCAGTTGTTTTTTTCATCATTCATTTTTTAGGTGTTTTTTTGCCGTTTTTGCCTCAATCTATGCTATGGCGTGTTTTGGCGTGCTTTTTTATTGTGTTTTGAGGTGGTTCCAGCTGTTTTTGGGATGTGTTATTTTTTGAAAAATTTTTTTTGGTCATCTTTTCAACATTCATTTTTATGGTGTTTTTGGCCGTTTTTGTCTCATTCTATGCTATGGTTTGTTTTTGCATGCTATTTCATGATGTTTTGAGGTGGTTCCAGCTGTTTTTGGGACATGTCATATTTTGACATTTTTGCCATAGTATAGCCTTGCCTCTTCGGTTATTTTTTCAACATTCATTTTTATGGTGTTTTTGGCCGTTGTTGCCTCATTCTATGCTATGGCGTGTTTTGGCGTGCTATTATATACTGATTTGAGGTGGTTCCAGCTGTTTTTGGGACATGTCATATTTTGGCATTTTTGCCATAGTATAGCCTTGCCTCTTCTGTGATTTTTTCAACATTCATTTTTATGGTGTTTTTGGCTGTT
>NW_024634622.1:0-585 GCF_008729295.1 Plectropomus leopardus
TTTTGCCATACTATAGCCTTGCCTTTTCGCTCATTTTTTCAACATGCTTTTTTATGGTTTGTTTGACCATTTTTAATACAAACTATGCTATGGCGTGTCTCAGCAGACTCTATTATGCTGTTTTGAGGTGTTTTCATCTATTTTTGGGACATGTCATATTTTGACATTTTTGCCATACTATAGCCTTGCCTTTTCACTCATTTTTTCAACATGCATTTTTATGGTGTTTTTGGCCGTTTTTAAAACAAACTATGCTATGGCGTGTCTTAAAAGGCTCTTTTATGCTGTTTTGAGGCATTTTCAGCTGTTTTTGTGAAATGTCCTATTTTGACATTTTTGCCATACTATAGCCTTGCTTTTTCGATCATTTTTTCAACATGCTTTTTTATGGTGTTTTTAACCCTTTTTAAAACAAACTATACGATGGCGTGTCTCAGCAGGCTCTTTTATGCTGTTTTTAGCTGGTTTTTTTGCATGTCATATTTTGACATTTTTGCCATACTATAGCCTTGCTTTTTAGCTTATTTTTTCAACATGCTATATTTTGGTGTTTATGGCCGTTTTTAAAACAAACTATGCTATGGC
>NW_024634623.1:0-369 GCF_008729295.1 Plectropomus leopardus
GACATTAATGCCATACTATAGCCTTGCATTTTTGGTCAGTTTTTGGATATGCCGAATTATGTTTATCTTGTTGCTTTTTGCAACTTTTTTTGCTATGGCGAGTCTTGGAAGGCTATTTTATGTGGTTTAATTTAGTTTTCATCTGTTTTTGTGACATGTGATATTTTGACATTATTGCCATACTATAGCCTTGCATTTTTGGTCAGTTTTTGGACATGCCGAATTCTGTTTTTCTTGGTGCTTTTTGCAACTTTTTTTGCTGTGGCGAGTCTTGGAAGGCTATTTTATGTGGTTTAATTCAGTTTTCTTCTGTTTTTGGGACATGTCATATTTTGACATCATTGCCATACTATAGCCTTGCATGTTCGG
>NW_024634624.1:0-239 GCF_008729295.1 Plectropomus leopardus
TTAATTTAGTTTTCGTCTGTTTTTGGGACATGTCATATTTTGACATTAATGCCATACTATAGCCTTGCATTTTTGGTCAGTTTTTGGATATGCCGAATTATGTTTATCTTGTTGCTTTTTGCAACTTTTTTTGCTATGGCGAGTCTTGGAAGGCTATTTTATGTGGTTTAATTTAGTTTTCATCTGTTTTTGTGACATGTGATATTTTGACATTATTGCCATACTATAGCCTTGCATTT
>NW_024634625.1:0-489 GCF_008729295.1 Plectropomus leopardus
GGCACACTATTTTATGCTGTTTTTAGGTGTTTTCAGCTATTTTTGGGACATGTCATTTTTTAACATTTTCCATACTATATTGGAAATTTTTTTTCAACATCCTATTTTTTGGTGTTTCGGACCATTATCCAAAGATCCTTTGCTATGGCTTGTCTTGGCACACTATTTAATGAGGTTTAAAGCAGTTTTCAGCTGTTTTTGGGACATGTCATTTTTAAAAACATTTTTCCATACTATAGCCTTGGCTTTTCCGTAATTTTTCCAACATCCTATTTTTTGGTGTTTTTGACCATTTTTGAAAGATTCTTTGCTATGGCGTCTCTCTGCACTCTATTTAATGAGGTCTAAAGCAGTTTTCAGCTGTTTTTGGGACATGTCATTTTTTGACATTTTTCCTTGCCTTTTCGGTCATTTTACCGAAATCCTACTTTATGGGTTTTTTGAATGTTTCTGAAATTTTCGTTGCTATGGCGTGTCTCGGCACACTAT
>NW_024634626.1:0-410 GCF_008729295.1 Plectropomus leopardus
CTATTTTTGGGACATGTCATATTTTGACAATTTTGCCATACTATAGCCTTGCCTTTTCGGTCATTTTTTCAACATGCATTTTCATGGTGTTTTTGGCTGTTTCTGCAACATTCTATGCTATAGCGTGTCTTGGCACGCTATTTTATGCTGTTTTGAGGTGTTTTCAGCTATTTTTGGGACATGTCATATTTTGACATTTTTGCCATACTATAGCCTTGCCTTTCCTGTCATTTTTTCAACATGCATTTTCATGCTGTTTCTGGCAGTTTCTGCAAAATTCTATGCTATGGCGTGTATTGGCACCGTATTTAATGCTGTTTTGAGGTGTTTCAGCTGTTTTTGGGATATGTCATATTTTGACAATTTTGCCATACTATAGCCTTGCCTTTCCTGTCATTTTTTCAACATGC
>NW_024634627.1:0-1639 GCF_008729295.1 Plectropomus leopardus
TGTGTGTGTGTGTGTGTGTGTGTGTATATCTATCTGTGTGTGTGTATGTGTTTGTTTGTGTGTGTATGTGTGTGTGTTTGTGTTTGTGTGTGTGTTTGTGTGTGTGTGTTTGTGTGTGTGTGTGTATATCTATCTGTGTGTGTGTGTGTGTTTGTGTGCGTGTATCTGTGTGTGTGTGTGTGTGTGTGTGTGTGTTCAACATGCTATATTGTTGTATTTTTGATACAGAAATCAAATTAGAGAGTCGCTGAAGGTCAATGGGGGAAAAACAGTCTAAATAAATTCCAGGCCTTGCTGCCATATCCAGGCTACCTGAGTCTGAGGTCAGGTCAGTTAGGGGCAAGAGGTGATGAATCTCCAATAGTTACAATTTTATCATTGAAGAAACTCATAAAGTCGTCACTGTGGGGGGCCGGAGGAACACGAGGCTCTACGGAGCTGTGACTCTGGGTCAGCCTGGCTACGGTGTTGAAAAGAAACCTGGGATTGTTCTTATTTTCCTCAGTTAATGATGAGTAGTAGTTTGCTCTGGCATGGCGGAGGGCCTTTCTGTATGCTTTAAGATTGTCCTGCCAGACTAAACAGGATTCTTCCAGGTTGGTTGAATGTCAATTTCTTTCGAATGTTTGCAATCTTTGTTTCAATTTACAAATCTGGGGGTTAAACCATGCAGCTAATTTTCTGTTTCATTATTTTCTTCTTGAGAAGTGAAATGGATTTGACAGCTGATCGCAGTGAGCCAGTAGCACTATCAACGAGACAATCAATTTGAGAATTCTTGGCCACTGTGATCAGCTGTCAATCACTGTGAGACGGGTTAGGGTTAGGTTAGGGTTGGGTTAGGATTAGGGTAGGTTTAGGATTAGGGTAGGGTTGGGTTAGGTTAGGGTTGGGTTAGGGTTAGGATTAGGGTAGGGTAGGGTTGGGTTAGGGGTTAGGTTAGGATTAGGGTTGGGTTAGGGTTAGGGTAGGACTAAGCAAAACGGCTTTCAAATGAACTATAATTTAGCTTAGCTTTAGGGTTAATTGTTGAGTTTGAATCAAAGATAGCAGCCACTCCCCCTCCACGACCGGCGTCTTGAGCATCACGACTATTTATATGGACAGGAGGAGCGGGTTCATTCAGGCTGATGTACTTGTCGGGACAAAGCCAGGCCCGGTCCCAAAGTGGGATGGATGCCGTCCCCCCTGAGAAGACCAGGTTTTCTCCAGAGAGAATGCCAATATCTATGAAGCCCACATTGTTTGCTGGACACCAACTCGACAACCAACGGTTGGATGATGACATGCCGCTAAATATGTCATTACTGGTCAGATTGGGGAGGGGTAAACTGACCTGTTGGGACCTGTAAACTGACTTGTGAAGACCTGTAAACTGACCTGTCTCCTGCTGCTCAGACAGGCTCGTCCTCAGCAGACGCCGCCAACCACCAGCAGCACACAGAGCTCCTCCCTCCACTCATGGACCGACGCGCTGCTAACACAACCACACACACTGATTACTCTGCCTTTAACAGGTCAGGGTTAACATATAGTTATGTAATGCCACACACACACACACACACACACACACACAAGTACGCACCTTGTTCGCAAAGAGGAGGAAGAGAGTGATGTCATTCTTGAAGGAGGTGAAGAA
>NW_024634628.1:0-438 GCF_008729295.1 Plectropomus leopardus
TTGACATTTTTCCATACTATAGCCTTGCCGTTTTGGTCATTTTGTCAACATGCTATTTCATTGCGTTTTTTGCGTTTTTTGCAAGTTTCTTTGCTATGGCGTGTCACGGCATGCTATTTTATGCTGTTTTGAGGTGTTTTTAGTTGTTTTTGGGACATGTCATATTTTGATATTTTTCCATACCATAGCCTTGCCGTTTTGGTCATTTTGTCAACATGCTATTTCATTGCGTTTTTAGCAGTTTTTGGAGGTTTTTTTGCTATGGCGTGTCACGGCAAGATAATTTATGCTGTTTTGAGGTGTTTTTAGCTGTTTTTGGGACATGTCATATTTTGACATTTTTCCCTACTATAGCCTTGCCGTTTTGGTCATTTTGTCAACATGCTATTTCATTGCGTTTTTGGCGTTTTTTGCAAGTTTCTTTGCTATGGCGTGTCA
>NW_024634629.1:0-630 GCF_008729295.1 Plectropomus leopardus
GATTTTATGGTGTTTTGGGCAGTTTTTGCACATTTTGATGCTATGGCATGTATCAGCATGCTATTTTATGCTGTTTTAAGGTGTTTTCAGCTGTTTTTGGGACATGTCATATTCTGACATTTTTGCCTTACTATAGCCTTGCTTTTTTGGTCTCATTTTTCAAGGTTTGCTTTTATGGCGTTTTGGGCCGTTTTTTGCACATTTTAATGCTATGGCGTTTGTCAGCACGCTATTTTATGCTGTTTTGAGGTGTTTTCAGCTGTTTTTGGGACATGTCATATTTTGACAGTTTTGCCTTACTATAGCCTTGCTTTTTCAATCTTTTTTTCAAGATTTGGTTTTATGGTGTTTTTGGCCGTTTCTGCACATTTTAATGCTATGGCTTGTGTCAGCACGTTATTTTATGCTGTTCTGAGGTGTTTTCAGCTGTTTTTGGGACATGTCATAATTTGACAGTTTTGCCTTACTATAGCCTTGCTTTTTCGCTCTTTTTTTTCAAGGTTTGATTTCACGGTGTTTATGGCCGTTTTTGCACATTTTAATGCTATGGCTTGTGTCAGCACGCTATTTTATGCTGTTTTGAGGTGTTTTCAGCTGTTTTTGGGACATGTCATATTTTGACAGTTTTGC
>NW_024634630.1:0-825 GCF_008729295.1 Plectropomus leopardus
TTTGGGACATGTCATATTTTGACTTTTTTGCCATAGTATAGCCTTGCGTCTTTGGTGGATTTTTCAACATGCTAAGTTTCTATGTTTTTGGCCGTTTTTGCAACTTTCTTTGCTATGGCGTGTCTCAGCATGCTATTCTGTGTCGTTTAATGTGGTTTTCAGCAGTTTTGGGGACATGTCATATTTTGACATTTTTGCCATACTATAGCCTTGCGTTTTTGGTGGATTTTTCAACATGCTAATTTTTTGTGTTTTGGGCCTTTTTTGCAACATCCTTTGCTATGGCGCGCCTAAGCATGCTATTCTGTGTCATCTAATGTGGTTTTCAGCAGTTTTTGGGACATGTCATTTTTGGACATTTTTGCCATACTATAGCCTTGCGTCTTTGGTGGATTTTTCAACATGCTAATTTTTTGTTTTTTTGGCCGTTTCTGCAATTATCTTTGCTATGGCGCGCCTAAGCACGCTATTCTGTGTCGTTTAATGTGGTTTTAAGCAGTTTTTGGGAGATGTCATATTTTGACATTTTTGCCATACTATAGCCTTGCGTCTTTGGTGGATTTTTCAACATGCTAATTTTTTGTGTTTTCGGCTGTTTTTGCAACATCCTTTGCTATGGCGCGCCTAAGCACGCTATTCTGTGTCATCTAATGTGGTTTTCAGCAGTTTTTGGGACATGTCATTTTTGGACATTTTTGCCATACTATAGCCTTGCGTTTTTGGTGGATTTTTCAACATGCTAATTTTTTGTGTTTTTGGCCGTTTTTGCAGCATGCTATGCTATGGCGCGCCTAAGCACGCTATTCTGTGTCATCTAATGTGGTT
>NW_024634631.1:0-268 GCF_008729295.1 Plectropomus leopardus
ATTTTTGCCATACTATAGCCTTGCCTTTTTGGTAATTTTTTGGACATACATTATTTTCATGTTTTTGGACATTTTTGTAAGATTCTATGCTATGATTTATCTTTGCACTCTATTTTATGCTGTTTTAAGGTGTTTTAAGCTGTTTTTGGGACATGTTATTTTATGACATTTTTTGCCATACTATAGCCTTGCCTTTTTTTTTTTTTTTTTTCATACATTATTTTCGTGCTTTTGGACATTTTTGTAAGATTCTATGCTATGACGTGTC
>NW_024634632.1:0-401 GCF_008729295.1 Plectropomus leopardus
GCTGTTTTTGGGACATGTCATATTTTGACATTTTTGCCATACCATAGTATAGCCTTGCCTGTTTTTGTCATTTTTCAACATGCATTTTTATGAGGTATTTGGCCATTTTTGCAAAAGTCTATGCCATGGCATGTCTTTGTAGGCTATTTTATGCTGTTTTGAGTTGTTTTTAGCTGTTTTTGGGACATGTCATATTTTGACGTTTTTGCCATAGTATAGCCTTGCCTTTTTTGTCATTTTTTCAACATGCATTTTTATGAGGTATTTGGCCGTTTTTGCAAAAGTCTATGCCATGGCTTGTCTTTGCAGGCTATTTTATGCTGTTTTGAGCTGTTTTCAGCTGTTTTTGGGATATCTCATTTTTTGACATTTATGCCATACCATAGTATAGCCTTGCCTTT
>NW_024634633.1:0-373 GCF_008729295.1 Plectropomus leopardus
ACTTGCTATTTTATCTAGTTTAAAGAGGTTTTTAGTTGTATTTGGGACATGTCATATTTTGACATTTTTGCCATACTATAGCCTTGCTTTTTCGGTCATTTTTTTCCACATGCCAAATTTGGCTGTTTTTGATGTTTTTTTGCAACTTTCTTTGCTATGGCGTGTCCCCACTTGCTATTTTATGTGGTTTACTGTGGTTTTTAGCTGTATTTGGGACATGTCATATTTTGACATTTTTGCCATACTATAGCCTTGCTGTTTCGGTCATTTTTTCCACATACCAAAGTTGGCTGTTTTTGTTCTTTTTTGCATATTTCTTTGCCATAGCGTGTTTTGGAGGGATATTTTATGTGGTTTAATGTGGTTTTAACCT
>NW_024634634.1:0-414 GCF_008729295.1 Plectropomus leopardus
TGTTTTTGGGACATGTCACATTTTTACATTTTTGCCATACTATAGCCTTGCTTTTTCGGTCATTTTTTCAACATGCATTTTTATGGTCTTTTTGGCTTTTTTGCAGCATTCCATGCTATGGCGTGTCTTGGCACGCTCTTTTATACTGTTTTAAGGTGTTTTCAGCTATTTTTTGGACATGTCACATTTTGACATTTTTGCCATACTATAGCCTTGCTTTTTCGGTCATTTTTTCAATATGCATTTTCATGATGTTTTTTGCCATTTTTGCAGCATTCTATGCTATGGCGTGTATTGGCACGCTCTTGTGTACTGTTTTAAGGTGTTTTCAGCTGTTTTTGGGACATGTCACATTTTGACATTTTTGCCATACTATAGCCTTGCCTTTGTGGTCAGTTTTTCAACATGCATTTT
>NW_024634635.1:0-453 GCF_008729295.1 Plectropomus leopardus
CTGTTTTTTGTGGTTTAATGCGGATTTTAGCTGTTTTTGGGACATGTGATATTTTGACATTTTTGCCATACTATAGCCTTGCTTTTTCGGTCATTTTTTCCACATACCAAATTATGCTGTTTTTGGCCTTTTTTGCAACTTTCTTTGCTATGGCATGTCTCCACAGGCTATTTTCTGTGGTTTAAAGTGATTTTTAGCTGTTTTTGGGACATGTCATATTTTGACATTTTTGCCATACTATAGCCTTGCTTTTTTGGTCATTTTTTCTGCATGCCAAATTATGCTGTCTTTGGTCCTTTTTGCAACTTTCTTTGCTATGGCATGTCTTGGAAGGTTATTTTATGTTGGCTAATGTGGTTTTTAGCTGTTTTTGGGACATGTCATATTTTGACATTTTTGCCATACTATAGCCTTGCTTTTTTGGTCGTTTTTTCCGCATGGTAAATTATGCTG
>NW_024634636.1:0-287 GCF_008729295.1 Plectropomus leopardus
CAAAATTCTGTGCCATGGCGTGTCTTAGCACGCTGTTTTATGTGGTTCAAAATGGTTTTCAGCTGTTTTTGGGACATGCCATTTTTTGACATTTTTGCCATACTATAGCCTTGCTGTTTTGGTCATTTTTTCGACATGTTGTAATCTGGTGTTTTTAGCCGTTTTTGCAAAATTCTATGCTATGGCGTGTCTTAGCACGCTGTTTTATGTGGTTTAAAATTGTTTTCAACTGTTTTTGGAACATGTCATTTTTTGACATTTTTGCCTTACTATAGCCTTGCTTGTTT
>NW_024634637.1:0-386 GCF_008729295.1 Plectropomus leopardus
CGTGTCTCAGCAAGCGATTTTAATGCTATTCTAAGTTGTTTTCAGCTTTTTTTTGGACATGTCAATCTTTGACATTTTTGCCATACTATAGCCTTGCTTTTTGGTCATTTTTTTCGACATGTCAAATTATGGTGTTTTAGTCCGCTTTTTTCAACTTTCTATGCTATAGTGTGTCTTGGCAAGCTATTTAATGCTGTTCTAAGTTGTTTTCAGCTGTTTTTTGGACATGTCATTTTTTGACATTTTTGCCATACTATAGCCTTGCTTTTTGGGTCCTTTTTTTTGGACTTGTCAAATTATGGTGTTTTAGTCCGCTTTTTCAACTTTCTATGCTATAGTGTGTCTTGGCAAGCTATTTAATGCTGTTCTAAGTTGTTTTCAGCTGT
>NW_024634638.1:0-7357 GCF_008729295.1 Plectropomus leopardus
GCCCGTCTGCACCGCAGCCCGTCTGCACCGCTGCAGCCCGTCTGCACTGCACACTGTACTGTGACGGGTTTTTAGACTTACAATATTATGACTTTTTTTGACAGTTAACGTACAAAATTATGTTTTTTTGCATTTTTTCAGTGAAGTATACTATTATATGTTTTTGACAGAAATCAAAAATCTGCAGAATTTATTTTTCATTTTTCTTAAAAAATCACAAACTGAACGATTGATTGTTAAATTTTGCGATTAATGTGACATTTGACAATGACTGATATTATGATATTATGATATCCAAAATTGAAGACGTTATGAAGTCTCATGTCACGTTCTCAGTATGATTTCGACATGTTGTCCACCTCTAACGTGTCTGTCTCGTCCCCTCCAGGCTCACCCTCCGTCCTCCCCGCCGCGTCCCTTCAGACTCCCGTCGTCACAGTCCGACCTCCGTCCCCGGTCCCCTCCACCCTCCCCCCCCCCCCCCCTCTGTCCGGCCTGCAGTCCTTCACCCTGTCCCCCCTGTCTTCGCAGCCCCGCCCCGCCTCTGGTTTCCTGTCTCAGAAGGGGACGTGCACCTTTAAAATCCTCCCCGCCAACAGCAGCAGGGACCCCATCATTGTAACCTGTGCTAAAGTTCCCCCGCGGCCGGTGCCGACGACTCCCGGCTCCTTCACCCTGCTGCAGCCACAGCCCGCCGCCACCCCGGTCAGCCTCATCTCCCTCAAACCCTCCGCAGGACAGGGGGCCGAGCTGGGGGTCAAAACAGTGTCGGTGTCTGCCGTTCCAGTGGGTCCTGGTGGCGTGTCAGCGGTCCCGGTGAGTCCTGCTGGCGTGTTAGTCCCCCAGAAACCTGCCATCCATATCCCTGAGAGACCGCCGCCCCCTCCTCCAGCACCGCAGGTGTCAGATATCTCATCCGTCTCCCCGCCGTCCCCGGAGCCAGCCTGTGACCTGGTGGACCTGGACATCATCTGTGTGGATGACGACGACCTGGGGCTCATTGCCATGGAGACGGCGGGTGAGACGAGGCGATCCTTGGACGCGGTGGAGGTGAACGAGTCGAGCAGCGAGACGGAGAACTCGTCAGATTTTAGCGAGACGGACAGCGAAGACGAGCAGGAGGGAGCGAAAGGGCCGACGTCCAGCTTCCAGGTGAGATGTCAAAGAGTTTGAAAGTTTTTTACACTTTTTACAGATTTTTAAGAAACATCAACAAAACGAAACTATAACAAATATACAAACACACAACAGGCAAATATTCAAATAAAAATTAAAAATACGTTAGAGATTGAAATAAAGAATAAAA
Source organism: Plectropomus leopardus (assembly GCF_008729295.1). Lineage (NCBI taxonomy): Eukaryota > Metazoa > Chordata > Actinopteri > Perciformes > Serranidae > Plectropomus > Plectropomus leopardus. The sequence goes on from NW_024634638.1 coordinate 1,307, forward strand.
AATGTCTCCTACAGCTCGCAATCACAAATATCCAAGTTACTTCACCTCACAGTTCAAATCTGAAGACGTTAAAGCAACATTTTCATCGTTCATTTTAAAACAAACAAATAAGTAAGAGCTCACAGAATCGAACCGTCCGACACCAGAGGAAACTCGTGTTTAAGCTTTGTCTGCCGATGTGAATATATGATAGATACTGTTTTTGTTTATCGGGCGGATGTAAATATGTTATTTATATCGTTGTTGTCTCTGTTTATCGGGCGGATGTAAATATATGGAGGTTCTTCTTTCAGCAGCGTCTGAATCACAACATGTTGGAGAAGCAGCGTCGCAGGAAGTTGCGTCAGCTGTTCGACGGTCTGAGGAGAGAAGTGGGACTGAGTGAAGAGAGGACGCCAAAGATCGCCACGCTGAAGAAGGTTACACTCTTTAAACTAACGGTCATACCAACAGTTGGTGGTGGTTGGTTAGTTAGTAGACGCCGAAGATTCGTTAGTTGTTTTGGTGGTAAATTCGTCCGTTTGTAAGTTAGTTAATGAATTTGTCTATAAATAAGTTAGATAGTTGGTTGCTTCGTTGTTTCATAAGTTATTAAGTCAGTTCATTCATTAAATGAGTGAATTAGTACGTCTGTAGGTTTGTAAGTTAGTTGTAAGTTAGTTGGTTTGTTTTTGAGTTAGATGGTTGGTTGTTATATTGTTAGCTTGTAAATAAGTTATTTTTGAAATTATGAAGTTAGTTTGTAAGTAAGTCAGTCAGTAAAATCATCAGTTTCTTTGTAAGTTGGTTTGTATGTTGTTAGTTTGCAAGTTAGTTCATTTGTAAATTTGTCTCTTATTTGTTTTCTTAATTAGTTTGTTTATTTGTTTGTTGTTTATTGTAGCCTGGAGACAAACAGGTGTTGTTTTCTTGTTGTTTTTGCAGGCGGTGGAGGTGATCCAGCAGCTGTGGAGGACTGAGAAACATCTGAAGAAGAAGAAGAAAAGGCTGAGGAAGAGGAGGGATGATTTCATCACCGTCATCGCTCCAACAACAGGTACGGACACCGACCTGCGTCACCCGACACGCTCAGAAACATCAGTTAAACATTAAATGTAATATCAGACTCTGCCTTCTGCCTTTTCTCTTGTTCAGAGGAGAGCAGACAGGTGAGAGACAGACAGGTGAGAGACAGACAGGTGAGAGACAGACAGGTGAGCAGCAGCAGTCAGACCTCACCTGACCTGTCAGAGGGAGGAGGGACAGATTTGATGGAGACGTTGCGGCTGTCGGAGACAACGGACGAAGTGACAGAGAACTCGTCTGATGAGGACAAACCCGTCTTCACAAAGGTACCAAACGTTCATTTTCTCTACAGATTATTGAATTTTTTATTTAAAAATGTTCATTTTCTCTGTGGACCCACAAACTGTTCAGTGTCACAGAATTAAACTAGATATTGGAAAATAATTCAAAAAACTTTTTTTATTTGAATGTCCTTTTTTCAAAAATCTGATTTTATTGAGTAATGTTATTAAAAGTGACTCAATGACTTCTGCAAAAGGAGATTTTTTGGGTTTTTTTTTTTAAGTGTGAATTTTCAGTTCCTCTCCCCTTCGTGCCAAATATCAACAGAAACGGCTGTCCTTTTTTTAAAAATACAGCTGATGAAATAACAAAACAGATCTTTACATCTGTACTTCATTGTCTCATTTATATACTTTTTTATCAAATGCTTTGTGACTGTGTTTGTGTGTGTGTGTGTGTGTGTGTGTGTGTGTGTGTGTGTGTGTGTGTCAGGTGGAGGATGACGTTGCCATGGAGACAGTGGGGGAGAGTCGGCTGAATGAGGCTCAGAGGAAGTTGGCGAGGATCATGACGAACGTGGACTCAGAGTAAGAGCTGATGCACTTCCTGTCTGATCAGCTGACACATTTTGAAACACATTTATGTTTCCAGCTGTCATCACATTTTTTATTATCTTTTTTTTAAGGATAAAAACATGAAATCTTTTTTTGCCTTCTTATTTCTTTTTTTAAATAGTAGAGATACAGACTTTAAGTGCATTAAATCATTACATATGTGTGTGTGTATATATGTATTTATATATATTAGTGACTAATTTCTGGTCTTTATTCTTTAAAACAAAACAGTGTTTTGATCTCAGGAACATATTTTGTTCACAGCCAGATATTATTTACTCTGTTGCTGTTTTTGTTACTTTCTATTGTTTAATAAAAATGATTCAATTCAAACGAGTTGAGAAAAGAAAACTTTATTTGTCCCGCCGATTGTAAAATCAGGGTTAGAGAGTGCTTCAAAATAATAAATATAAATAATAAAACAACAACAACAAGAAAGATAAATCATATTAGTAAATATTTAAGACAGACCACAGCTGTTGAAGAGTAACTCGTCGTGTCACATGTCGTCCGTGTCTATTTTCTGCCGACAGAAGCAGTTTGAGCGTGAAGAAACCGGCCGGAGATCGCAGCGTCTCAGACGCCCTCAGAGATCTGCGTTCAGTCATGAACATCCAAAACTCCTCAAAAAGATTTCTGCTCAAACAGGTACGAGACAGAAACTGGAGAGCGACTCAGCGCTGAATATCAGCATTAACGCTGAAAACATCTCGTCATCTCTGACGTCGTCCACGCAGAACAGCAGATTTAAAGAGGGAAATATGTCATGTTTACTTCTGTGTGACGTTGTGATTGGCTGTCGGGGAGGAGGAGTGATGATGCTGAGAAAAGGTTTCGCTCAATGAGCTGATGATGTCATGTGATGTCACAACTTCTCTTGGCTGTCTGACCAATCCGCTGCCAGTTCACCAGCGCCGTCAGCTGGGAGGAAGTCTGACGTCAGAGTGAAGTTTTAATGTTTACTCGGCTAGTTTTTTCTTCTGAACTCCACTGCAGACCTGATCCAGAATCAAGAACTGCAGTGGAGGACATGTAGGAGAATGTTTTGATTTTTGTTGCAGGCTCACGAGGAGATCCAGACCCTGCAGAATGAGACGAGGAGACTGAGGAGTCTGAAGATCTGTCTGAACCAGCAGAGAGACGCCTACATCAGAGAGATCTCGCAGAGATCAGGTGAGGACCCAGCTGAAGGTGAGGGGGAAGACTGTTGGTGGCTGTTGGAGCTTTTCTTAGGTAACCTGCTCGTGTGTTTGCAGGTAAAAGCGAGCAGAGGATCCGCAGCATGCTGCAGCACCTGTCGTCCAAACAGAGGAGGTTGGAGAACCAGCAGAGACACCGAGCAGCCAATCAGCTACCAGGAGTAGGAGGGGGCGGGGCCTGTAATCCTCAAACAGGAGACTTGACTGATGATGCTATAATAATCACATCCAACCTGCAAAAGCAGCGGACACCACAGGCCCCTCCCACTCCTGTTCCTGCCCCGCCCACCACAACACCTGTCCAAACCCCTGCAGTCTCACCTGTCCAAACACCTGTCCTGCAGCCTCCAAGGGTTCTGCAGCTGTCAAAGCCCATTCTGGTTCCTCCTGTTTTGTCCCACAGTGCATCAGTGGTGAGGGACAGGCCAAGGACAATCCCCAACATCCTGTCTCGCAGTAAGACTTCAGGTGCATCTCAGTCTGTTAAGACTGCGGTGCAAACAGAGGTACTGTCTCTGGTCGGCACTGCCTTGCCGGGACAACAGGTCCTGACCCTGAGCCCGCTGATGACGGGACAACCGGTGCTGCAGACGTCTTCTACACCAGGTACCGACCGCTCACCATCACTCTGCTCACTCCCTCGATGTGCTTTTATTTTTAAGTTAAACACGTCCTCTTTCTGTCTGTAGGCGTGGCCTCAGTTACCCTCAACATCCCCAATCTGACCAATCAGCAGCTTCATCTCACTCCACTGCCCCAACCCCCACCTGGTAAGATCTACAGCAGCTCCGCCCCCCTCACCATCACTAACCTCACAGGTAACCAACCAACCGACCAACCAACCAACCAACCAACTAACTAACCAACTAAGTAACTAACTTCACTAAGTAACCACCTAACATGAAGGTGGCCACGCCTCCCCCAAAGGACCCCTAATTTATTTTTAATTTTTTGACATTTAACTTTCTAATAATATAGCTTTTTTCTTTTTTTAACAATCATTTTTCAAACAGGATCCGCTCTAGAGGTCTGCAGGCTCCTACAGAAACGTTTTACCGCGTTTAACCACTTATTTAATTGATTTTAATGACAAAACGAGATTTTACTTAGTTAGCAACGTTTCAATCTGCGTGCCCGAACTTTCAGAGCATCCCTTTAGGAATGCTGCGACTTTAAACAACCGACCAACCAAAAACCAAACGACCGACGAAACAACCAGCCGACTCCACAGCTGACTGCCCTCCTGACCGACTCGTTAACTCACAGACTAACAGACTCGTGAACTTGTTGAAGGTCATTCAGTCGTTTTCTGATCAGCTGATCATCTGTTGTTATTGTTTACAGCTGCAGACCTCAAGAACCTGCTGCAGCTGGTTCAACCTGCAACACAACAACAACAACAACAACAACAACAACAACAACAACAACAACAACAACAACCAGAACAACAGGAAGTACTACAAACACAACAACTCGTGCTACAGCAGCCTCCTCTTTGTCCTCCTCCTGAGCAGCAGGAGGTCTCAGCCCCTCCCCCACCTGCTCCTCCTGCTCGCCTCCTGGTGGTCTCTGCTGGATCAGACGTCTCCTCAGAGCAGGTCAAAGCCCAGGACGGGCCTCCTGACGCCACAGCTGAGTCTCCGTCCTCATCTCCGCCCCCTGGAGGTGGAGTTGATGGGCGGATGGAGGTCGCAGAGGCGGGGCCCCTGGGGGCGGGGCCTCAGAAGGAGACCAGAGAGGACGAGAATCTGACGTCGCTCCTCAACGAGATCGTCTTCCTCAATCAGCAGACCGTCACTACGACGGAGAAACCGTCCTCTAAAGACGCTTTGATGGGCGGAGCCGAGGAGCAGGGACACACCCACAGCCCCTGGCTCCTGGAGCTCAACTCTGATTCTGATGAAACTGTTGCCATGGAGACGGGGAAGGCGGGGCTCAATGACCACATGGAAAAGATGCCCAACGGACCGCCGCCTGCCAACGGCTACGCCAAAGGCGCTGTTCTGGCTCCGCCCCCTCTGCTGCAGATGAAGGTGGGCGGGGCCAAGATGGCAGACCCCGCCAGCAGCGATGGCGCAGCTGCGGGAGACGGAGGAGCAGAGGGAGGGGAGCGGATGGAGGGGGGCGTGGCCTGGAGGCCGATGCCGAGGCTGGTTCCTCTGGGGCTGCGAGGGAACCCGCCCAGCTGACATCACGCCGCCTGCTGATGATGTCACATCACAGTCTGGACTCCTCTGCAGGCTGCTTTCTGATTGGCTGCTTGATTTTAATTTCAGGGCCAATCAGAGGGCTCTACAGCGTTTCGTTTTGTTTACAGACGACATTTGTTTTATTTATTTTCTGCCTTCACGGTTTTCTGAACTGAAAGTCTTCAGCTCCGTCCACTCAGGTTTCAGTTGACTCTCTGAAGGCGGCAACGTGTAACCATGGCAACTGTGAGGAGACGTTGAGTCTCAGATGAAGATTGTTGCCGCAAGAAATTAGTGTTTTCAGTCAAACCACTGATGATGCAACGAGTGCCTCTCTGTGTCCAAAGATGTGCGTGCGAGCGTGCGTGCGAACGTGCGTGCGCGCAGATGTCAGTCACGTATCCCAGCAGCCTCTCTGGTTTGATTTTAAGCGTTTTCTGTTCTGATGTTTTATATCAGAGACTCTGAACATTAAACTGCAGTTTTGTTTACTTTGTTTGTTTGTTTGTTGTGTATCAGGAGCTCTGAGGAAAACAACTTGGAAATATTTTGAGAGGAAAAGTCAAACAAAGGAAGATATTCAAACTTTTTCACCGTATGAGTCACAGAAAGAGTCCGAAAATCTGGAAATTAGTTTCAGCTTCTGCGGTTCCCTCGTCTCCGAGTCTGTTGGTTGGATGAGCCAGGCTGTGGTGTGGCATGAGTCATGTGACCATGGAGGCGTGGGGTCATGTGACTGTGGAGGCGTGGGGTCATGTGAGC
>NW_024634639.1:0-814 GCF_008729295.1 Plectropomus leopardus
TTTTATGGTGTTTTGGGCAGTTTTTGCAAAATTCTATGCTATGGTGTGTTTCAGCATGCTATTTTATGCTGTTTTGAGGTGTTTTCATCTGTTTTTGGGACATGTCCTATTTTGACATTTTTGCCTTACTATAGCCTTGCTTTTTCGCTCAGTTTTTGGACCTGTGTTTTTATGGTGTTTTGGGCAGTTTTTGCAAGATTCTATGCTATGGCGTTTATTGGCACGCTATTTTATGCTGTTTTGAGGTGTTTTAATCTGTTTTTGGGACATGTCATATTTTGACATTTTTGCCTTAGTATAGCCTTGCTTTTTTGCTCAGTTTTTGGACATGTGTTTTTATGGTGTTTTGGGCAGTTTTTACAAGATTCTATGCTATGGCGTGTTTCAGCATGCTATTTTATGCTGTTTTGAGGTGTTTTCAGCTGTTTTTGGGACATGTCCTATTTTGACATTTTTGCCTTACTATAGCCTTGCTTTTTGGCTCATTTTTTGGACCTGTGTTTTTATGGTGTTTTGGGCAGTTTTTGCAAAATTCTATGCTATGGCGTGTTTCAGCACGCTATTTTATGCTGTTTTGATGTGTTTTCATCTGTTTTTGGGACATGTCATATTTTGACATTTTTGCCTTACTATAGCCTTGCTTTTTCGCTCAGTTTTTGGACCCATGTTTTTAGGATGTTTTGGGCAGTTTTTGCACGATTCTATACTATGGCGTTTATTGGCATGCTATTTTATGCGGTTTTGAGGTGTTTTCATCTGTTTTTGGGAAATGTCATATTTTGACATTTTTGCCTTACTATAGCCTTGCTTTTTG
>NW_024634640.1:0-451 GCF_008729295.1 Plectropomus leopardus
ATTTTGACATTTTTGCCATACTATAGCCTTGCTTTTTCTGTCATTTTTTTGACGTTCAAAATTCTGCTTTTTTGGGGCATTTTTGCAAAATACTATGCTATGGCGTCTCTTGGCACGCTATCTTATGTTATTTTCAGGTGTTTCCAGCAGTTTTTGGGACATGTCATATTTTGACATTTTTGCCATACTATAGCCTTGCTTTTTTGGTCATTTTTCTGACATTCAAAATTCTGCTGTCTTGAGGCGTTTTTGCAAAATACTATGCTATAGCGTCTCTTGGCACGGTATTTTATGTTATTTTCAGGTGTTTCCAGCAGTTTTTGGGACATGTCATCTTTTGAAATTTTTGCCATACTATAGCCTTGCTTTTTCGGTAATTTTTCTGACATTCAAACTTCTGCTGTTTACTGGCATTTTTGCAAAATTCTATGCTATGGCGTCTCTTGGCACG
>NW_024634641.1:0-243 GCF_008729295.1 Plectropomus leopardus
TTTTTGGCCGTTTTTGCTCAATTCTATGCCATGGCGTTTCTTGGCACACTATTTTATGCTGTTCTGAGGTGTTTTCAGCTGTTTTTGGGACATGTCGTATTTTGACATTTTTGCCATACTATAGCCTTGCCTTTTTGGTCATTTTTTCAACATGCATTTTTATGGTGTTTTTTGCCTTTTTTACAGAATTCTGTGTCATGGCGTTTCTTGGCATGCTATTTTATGCTGTTTTGAGTTCTTTTC
>NW_024634642.1:0-522 GCF_008729295.1 Plectropomus leopardus
TTGACATTTTTGTCATACTATAGCCTTGCTTTTTTGGTCATTTTTTCGACATTCTAGGTTATGTTGTTTTTGACAATATACGCACGTTTTAATGCTATGGCGTGTTTCAGCATGCTATTTTATGTTGTTTTGAGTTATTTTTCAGTGTTTTTGGGACATGTCCAATTTTGACATTTTTGCCATACTATAGCCTTGCTTCTTTGGTCATTTTTTCGACATTATAGATTATGTTGTTTTTGACAATATATGCACGTTTGATTGCTATGGCGTGTTTCAGCACGCTATTTTATGTTGTTTTGAGTTGTTTTTCAGTGTTTTTGGGACATGTCCAATTTTGACATTTTTGCCATACTATAGCCTTGCTTTTTTGGTCATTTTTGCGACATTCTAGATTATGTTGTTTTTGACAATATTTGCACGTTTAAATGCTATGGCGAGTTTCAGCACGCTATTTTATGCTGCTTTGAGGTGTTTTTGACTGTTTTTGGGACATGTCCAATTTTGACATTTTTGCCATACTAT
>NW_024634643.1:0-433 GCF_008729295.1 Plectropomus leopardus
TGTCATATTTTGACATTTTTGCCATACTATAGCCTTGCCTTTTTGGTCACTTTTTTCAACATGCATTATTTTGGTGTTTTAGGCCCTTTTTGAAAAATTCTTTGCTATGGCGTGTCTTGGCACGCTATTTTATGCTGTTTTGAGGTGTTTTCAGCTGTTTTGGGGACATGTCATATTTTGACATTTTTGCCATACTATAGCCTTGCCTTTTTGGTCATTTTTTTCAACATACATTATTTTGGTGTTTTTGGCCCTTTTTGCAAAGTTCTATGCTGTGACATGTCTTGGCACGCTATTATGTGCTGTTTTGAGGTGTTTTCAGCCGTTTTAGTGACATGTCATATTTTGACATTTTTGCCATACTATAGCCTTGCCTTTTCGGTCAGTTTTTCAACATGCATTATTTTGGTGTTTTTGGCCCTTTTTGCAAAAT
>NW_024634644.1:0-368 GCF_008729295.1 Plectropomus leopardus
TAAAATAGCCTGCCGAGACACGCCACAGCATATAATGTTGCAATAACGGACAAAAACACCAAAATAATACATGTTGAAAAAAATACGAAAACGGCAAGGCTATAGTATGGCAAAAATGTCAAAATATTACATGTCCCAAAAACAACCAAAACACCTCAAAACATCATAAAATAGCCTGCCGAGACACGCCACAGCAAAGAATATTGCAAAAATGGACAAAAACACGAAAATAATACATGTTGAAAAAATGACGAAAACGGCAAGGCTATAGTATGGCAAAAATGTCAAAATATTACATGTCCCAAAAACAGTTGAAAACACTTGAAAACAGCATAAAATAGCCTGCTGAGACACGCCGTAGCATAGAA
>NW_024634645.1:0-522 GCF_008729295.1 Plectropomus leopardus
TATTTTGACATTTTTGCCATACTATAGCCTTGCCTTTTCGTTCATTTATTCAACATGCCATATATATGTGTTTTTGGACGTTTTTGCAAAATTCTATGCTATGGCGTGTCTTTGCACGCTATTTTATGCCGTTTTGAGGTGTTTTCAGCAGTTTTTTGAACCTGACATTTTTGCCATACTATAGCCTTGCCTTTTCGTTCATTTTTTCAACATGCCACATTTAGGTTTTTTTGGACGTTTTTGCAAAATTCTGTACTATAGCATGGCTTTGGAACGCTATTTTATGCTGTTTTGAGTTGTATTCAGCAGTTTTTGGGACATGCCACTTTTGACATTTTTTGCCATACTATAGCCTTGTCTTTTTGGTCATTTTTTGGACGTGCATCATTATGGTGTTTTTGGCAGTTTTCGCGGCGTTTTATGCCATAGCATGACTTTGGAACGCTATTTTATGCTGTTTTGAGGTGTTTTGAGTTGTTTTTCGGACATGTCATATTTTGACATTTTTGCCATACTATAGCC
>NW_024634646.1:0-807 GCF_008729295.1 Plectropomus leopardus
CGTGTGTTGGTAAGCTATTTTATGCATTTTTGAGGTGTTTTCAGTTGATTTTTGGGATATTTCATATTTTGACATTTTTGCAATATTATAGCCTTGCCTTTTTTGACATTTTTTGAACATGCACAATTATGATGTTTTTGGCTGTTTTTGCAAAATTCTATGCTATGGTGTCATTTGGCACGCTATGTTATGCTGTTTTGAGGTGTTTTCAGCTGTTTTTTGGATATGTCATATGTTGACATTTTTGCCATACTATAGCCTTGCTTTTTTTTGCCATTTTTTCGACATGCATTTTTATGGTGTTTTTGGAGGTTTTTTGTAAAATTCTATGCTATGGCGTGTCTTGGCATGCTATTTTATGCTGTTTTGAGGTGTTTTTAGGTGTTTTTGAGACAGGTCATATTTTGACATAGTTGGCATACTATAGCCTTGCCTTTTTTGTCGTTTTTTAAACATGCACAATTATGATGTTTTTGGCTGTTTTTGTAAAATTCTATGCTGTGGCGTGTCTTGGCACGCTATTTTATGCTGTCTTAAGGTGGTTTCAGCTGTTTTTTGGATATGTCATATTTTGACATTTTTGCCATACTATAGCCTTGCCTTTTGTTTCATTTTTTGAACATGCACAATTATGATGTTTTTTGCTGTTTTTTTTAAAAATCTATGCTATGGTGTCACTTGGCACGCTATTTTATACTGTTTTGAGGTGTTTTCAGTTGATTTTTGGGATATGTCATATTTTAACAGTTTTGCAATATTATAGCCTTGCCTTTTTTGACATTTTTTGAACATGCACAATTATGATGT
>NW_024634647.1:0-426 GCF_008729295.1 Plectropomus leopardus
AATATTTTGACATTTTTGCCATACTATAGCCTTGCCTTTTCGGTCATTTTTTGCACGTGTCAAAATATTGTGTTTTTGGCCCTTTTTTGCAATTTTCTATGCTACGGCGTGTCTCAGCATGCTATTTTTTGTTGTTTATTTTGATTTTTAGCGGTTTTCGGGACATGCCATATTTTGACATTTTTGCCATACTATAGCCTTGCCTTTTCTGTCATTTTTTGCACCTGCCAAAATATGGTGTTTTTGGCCTTTTTTGCAATTTTCTGTGCCATGGCGTGTATTAGCAGGCTATTTTATGTTGTTTATTGTGGTTTTCAGCTGTTTTTGGGACATGCCATATTTTGACATTTTTGCCATACTATAGCCTTGCCTTTTCGGCCATTTTTTGCACATGTCAAAATATGGTGTTTTTGGCCTTTTTTGCAA
>NW_024634648.1:0-356 GCF_008729295.1 Plectropomus leopardus
TCGGGTCATTTTTTCAACATGCATTATTATGGTGTTTTTGGCCGTTTTTGCAAAATTCTGCGCCATGGCGTTTCTTTGTACGCTATTTTATGCTGTTTGGAGGTGTTTTCAGCTGTTTGTGGGACATGTCATATTTTGACATTTTTGCCATACTATAGCCTTGCCTTTCGGGTCATTTTTTTCAACATGCATTTTTATGGTGTTTTTGACTGTTTGTGCAAACTTCTGTGCTAGGGCGCTTCTTTGCAAGCTATTTTATTCTGCTTTGAGGTGTTTTCAGCTGTTTTTGGGACAATTCATTTTTTAAAATTTTGCCATACTATAGCCTTTGTTTTTTTGTCCTTTGTTCATCAGGC
>NW_024634649.1:0-1650 GCF_008729295.1 Plectropomus leopardus
TGTGTGTGTGTGTGTTTGTCTGTCTGTGTGTCTGTCGGTGTGTGTGTGTGTGTGTGTGTGTGTGTTTACCTCGTATCTTATTGGTTCGTCTTTTCTGCCCACTGGAGCAAAATATATGGTGGGATACCTGCAGAGAGACAGACACAGAGACACAGAGACAGAAAGACAGAGACAGAAAGACAGAGACAGAGACAGAGAGACAGAGACAGAGACAGAGACCGGGACAGGGACAGAGAGACAGAGACAGAGACACAGACACAGAGACAGAGACAGAGACAGAGAGACAGAGAGAGAGAGACAGGGACAGAGAGACAGAGGCGTGAGGACACACGTCATCAGCACCAGTTTAAAGTTGATGTCCCTCTGATGGGAGCTGCTGTCTCACCCCTGGACGTCGTATCCCAGCGGGACGTCGTTATCAGCAGCGTTCATCTTGGCAATGACCATTTTTGGATCAGAGTACATCTAACAGTGAGACACGGAGACAGACGGACAGAGAGACAAACAGACAGACTTTCATTAGATTTAAAAAATATTAAGACAATGAAAATGAGAGTAAATGTAAAAGTCTGTTGAGGACAGCTCTGTGGACGTGTTGGACATTTAGCTGAATGAATAAAAACAGACTGATGAGATGAAAGACGGATGGACGTGTTGACATGTGGACATGTAAAGTGTCCAATGAACACAGGACGCTTCACTCCAGCCTCGGACTGTTCCACCGACAGCAGAGGACAGCACCGCGGGAGACACGCCCAGACATTGCTGGACAGGAAACAGAGGGGTTGATGGGACATACATCCTACAGGGACAGTGTGTCCACTAGCTGCTGATGAAGACGATAATGATGGTGAAGATGTGTACCCTTTCAGCCAGCTCTCTGTAGACCGGCTCCAGTTTCTTGCAGTGTGAACAGGACGGAGAGTAAAACTGGATCAGGACGTCTTTCTCTGGATCATTGACCACCACGTCAAAAGACTCAGCAACAACCACCTGCAGAGACACACCACAGGTCCCAGGTCACAGGTCATAGACAAGACGGTCCACTTGTACACACCCCCCTCTGAGGACCTGCAGCTCTGTGAGCCAATCAGAAGAGAGGAGAGTCCCGAAGTATTCCGCTCAACCATCTTCTAGATTTAGTCCACATTTAAGAGTAGTTGTTAGGGCCGGCTCAGACTTCCTCTTTGATAAAGCTTAAAGTTAGGGCCGGCTCAGACTTCCTCTTTGATAAAGCTNTGTGTGTGTGTGTGTTTGTCTGTCTGTGTGTCTGTCGGTGTGTGTGTGTGTGTGTGTGTGTGTGTTTACCTCGTATCTTATTGGTTCGTCTTTTCTGCCCACTGGAGCAAAATATATGGTGGGATACCTGCAGAGAGACAGACACAGAGACACAGAGACAGAAAGACAGAGACAGAAAGACAGAGACAGAGACAGAGAGACAGAGACAGAGACAGAGACCGGGACAGGGACAGAGAGACAGAGACAGAGACACAGACACAGAGACAGAGACAGAGACAGAGAGACAGAGAGAGAGAGACAGGGACAGAGAGACAGAGGCGTGAGGACACACGTCATCAGCACCAGTTTAAAGTTGATGTCCCTCTGATGGGAGCTGCTGTCTCACCCCTGGACGTCGTATCCCAGCGGGAC
>NW_024634650.1:0-596 GCF_008729295.1 Plectropomus leopardus
TCATATTTTGACATTTTTGCCATACTATAGCCTTGCCTTTTTCGGTCGTTTTTTCAACATGCCATATTTCATTGTTTTGGGGCGTTTTTGCAAAATTCTACAATGTGGCGTGTTTTGGCACACTATTTTATTCTTTTTTGAGGTATTTTGAGCTGTTTTTGGGACCTGTCATATTTTGACATTTTTGCCATACTATAGCCTTGCCTTTCCGGTCATTTTTTCAACATGCCATATTTAGGTGTTTTTGGATGTTTTTGCAAAATTCTATGCTATGGCGTGTTTTGGCACGCTATTTTATGCTGTTTTGAGATGTTTTCAGCTGTTTTTGGAACCTGTCATATTTTGACATTTTTGCCATACTATAGCCTTGCCTTTTTCGGTCATTTTTTCAACATGCCATATTTTGTTGTTTGGGTGCGTTTTTGCAAAATTCTACAATGTGGCGTGTTTTGGCACACTATTTTATGCTGTTTTGAGGTATTTTGAGATGTTTTTGGGACCTGTCATATTTTGACATTTTTGCCATACTATAGCCTTGCCTTTTCTGTAATTTTTTATACATGCCATATTTAGGTGTTTTGGGGGCGTTTTTGCAA
>NW_024634651.1:0-380 GCF_008729295.1 Plectropomus leopardus
GGTCATTTTTTCGACATGTCAAATTATGGTGTTTTTAGCACTTTTTGCATCTTTCTATGCTATAGCGTTTCTTGGAAGGCAGTTTTATGTAGTTTAATGTGGTTTTTGGCTGTTTTTGTGACATGTCATTTTTTGACATTTTTACCATACTATAGCCTTGCATTTCCGGTCATTTTTTCGACATGCCAAATTATGGTGTTTTTTGGAGTTTTTACATCTTTCTGTGCTATGGCGTTTTTTGGAAGGCTATTTTATGTGGTTTAATGTGGTTTTCAGCGGTTTTTGTGACATGCTATATTTTGACGTTTTTTCCATACTAGCCTTGCATTTTCAGTCATTTTTTCTACATGCCAAATTATGGTGTTTTTGGCACTTTTTGC
>NW_024634652.1:0-336 GCF_008729295.1 Plectropomus leopardus
ATACTATAGTCTTGCATTTTCTGTCATTTTTTCCCACATGCCAAAATGTGATGTTTTTGGCCTTTTTTGCAACTTTCTATGCTATGGTGTGTATTGCAAAGCTTTTTTTGTGTTGTTTAATGTGGTTTTCAGCTGTTTTTGGGACATGTCATATTTTGACATTTTTGCCATACTATAGCCTTGCATTTTTGGTCATTTTTTCCACATGCCAAATTATGCTGTTTTTAGTTGTATTTGCAACTTTCTATGCCATGGTGTGTCTCAGCAGGCTATTTTATGTTGTTTAATGTGGTTTTCAGCTGTTTTTTGGACATGTCATATTTTGACATTTTTGCC
>NW_024634653.1:0-864 GCF_008729295.1 Plectropomus leopardus
TTCTTGCCACATAAAAGCCTTGACATTTTGGTCATTTTTTCAACATGCATTTTTATGGTGTTTTTGTCCATTTTTGAAAGATTTTATGCTATGGCATGTTTTGGCACACTATTTTAGACTGTTTTGAAGTGATTTCAGCTGTTTTTGGGACATGTCATATTTTGACATTTTTGCCATAGTATAGCCTTGCCTTCTGGGTCATTCTTTCAACATGCATTTTTATGGTGTTTTTGTCCATTTTTGAAAGATTTTATGCTATGGCATGTCTTGGCACACTCTTTTAGTTTGTTTTAAGGTGTTTTCAGCTGTTTTCATATTTTGACATTTTTGCCATAGTATAGCCTTGCCTCTTTGGTAATTTTTTCAGCATGCATTTTTATGGTGTTTTTGTCCATTTTTGAAAGATGTTATGCTATGGCATGTCTTGGCACGCTATTTTAGACTGTTTTGAGGTGATTTCAGCTGTTTTTGGGACATGTCATATATTCTTTTTTTTAATTTTTTTTTATTCATGTTTTTGTCAGACAACAGAGCATAGGAATCATTGACTACAACAATCATTACATCCATAGAGTCAGCTCTCTGTCCTTTTTTTTTTTTTTGGTTTTGAATAAGCAAGACAAACAGAACTACATAACAGCTAGCACACACACACAAAAAAACAAAAACACAAACAAACGAACAAAAACAAAGTGCCTACAAACTTAACTTGACATCTGGGTATACTTGACTCTTGACTTTTACATCCAATACAGAATATACCTAACTCACAATATCTCACAAAGCAGATGCATCCTCTAAATATTGCAAAAAGGGACCCCAGACTTGGTTAAAGATATCTTCTCTCCCCTTAACTCTGTAAGT
>NW_024634654.1:0-229 GCF_008729295.1 Plectropomus leopardus
TTTGCCATACTATAGCCTTGCTTTTTGGGTCATTTTTTCAGCATGCATTATTGTGGTGTTTTTAGTCATTTTGGGAATATTAAATGCTATGGTGTTTTTCAGCACAGTATTTTATGCAATTTTCAACTGTTAAAAAAAATAACCGAAAAGCCAAGGGTATAATACGGCAAAAAATGTAGAATATGACATATCCAAAAAACAGCTGAACACTTCACACACCTCAAAACAG
>NW_024634655.1:0-340 GCF_008729295.1 Plectropomus leopardus
CCTTGCCTTTTCAGTCATTTTTTCAAAATGTATTTTTATGGTGTTTTCGGCCATTTTTACTACGTCCTATGCTATGGTGTGTCTAGGCACGCTATTTCATGCTGTTTTGAGGTGTTTTCAGCTGTTTTTAGGATATGTCATATTTTGACTTTTTTGCCATACTATAGCCTTGCCTTTTTGTGCGGTTTTTCAACATGCATTTTTATGGTGTTTTTGACCATTTTTGCAACTTGTTATAGTATGGCGTGTCATGGCACACTATTTTATGCTGTTTCTAGGTGTTTTCAGTTGTTTTTGGGATGCATCATATTTTCAATTTTTTGCCATACTATAGCCTTGC
>NW_024634656.1:0-366 GCF_008729295.1 Plectropomus leopardus
ATGTTTTTGGCCATATTTGCATGTTTTAATGCTATGGCGTGTCTCAGCACGCTATTTCCTGCTGTTTTGAGGTGTTTTCAGCTGGTTTTGGGACATGGCAAATTTTGACATTTTTGCCATACTATAGCATTGCTTTTTCATTCATTTTTTCGTCATGCTATATTATGGTGTTTTTGGCCATATTTGCACGTTTTAATGCTATGGCGTGTCTCTGCACGCTATTTTATGCTGTTTTGAGGTGTTTCCAGCTGGTTTTGGGACATGGCAAATTTTAGCATTTTTGCCATACTATAGCCTTGCTTTTTCGGTCATTTTTTCGACATGCTATCTTATGGTGTTTTTGTCCATATTTGCACATTTTAATGC
>NW_024634657.1:0-205 GCF_008729295.1 Plectropomus leopardus
TTGGAGCATGTCATTTTTTGACATTTTTGCCATACTATAGCCTTGCTGTTTTGGTCATTTTTCCGACATGTTGTAATCTAGTGTTTTTGGCCGTTTGTGGAAAATTCTATGCTATGGCGTGTCTTAGCACGCTGTTTTATGAGGTTTAAAATTGTTTTCAGCTGTTTTTGGGACATGCCATTTTTTGACATTTTTGCCATACTAT
>NW_024634658.1:0-999 GCF_008729295.1 Plectropomus leopardus
TATAGCCTTGCTTTTTGGTTCATTTTTTCAACATGCATTATTATCCACTTATTGGTCATTTTTGGAAAATTAAATGCTATGGTGTGTTTCAGCACGCTATTTTCTGCAGTTTTCAAGTGTTTTCAGCAGTTTTTGGGACATGTCATTTTTTGACATTTTTGCCATACTATAGCCTTGCATTTTCGGTCATTTTTCGACATGCCAAATCATTGTGTTTTTAGCCCTTTTTGCATCTTTCTATGCTATAGCGTTTCTTGGAACGCAATGTTATGTAGTGTAGTGTGGGTTTTGGCTTTTTTTGTGACATGCCATAGTTCAACATTTTTGCCATCGGATATCATGGTGTTGGCCGTTTTTGCAACATACTATGTCAATGTGTTTCCAGGCATGCTTATTGGCGGTTCTAAACCAATTTTCCTGGGGGGGGTTCAAAAGTTTTTTCAAAGGGACACATTCAACCTGGACAAAAGAGACAAAGACAAGCATTCAACCATTCAAAATCTTTAATTTAAATAATTATAACATATTATATAGTACTGGCGCACAGAAACAGTATTCCAGTTACAGTTCAGTTTTGTTTGAATGTTAGCTACAATTTTCTACAATATTACAAAAAATAAATATAAAACAAACAAAACCAAAACATTCTCGTTGACTTGAGCAACAAATCAGTGTTCAAGCCTTCAGCGCATTTAGTTCAGTAAAAGAAGTACAATAACAACAAAAATACCATTATTAACATTTGTTTCAGTAACAATGCTGACAATGAAGACAAAATAAAACAATAAGAGCTTCCTTCTGTTTTCCTTTATAAGATTTTACATGACAGCAACTGTAGTCTGCAGTTCTGGTAATTTCTGGCAAACTGATCAATTCTTTGTTCTTGCTTCTGCCTCTTGTCAACTGGTCAGTGTGGTATTTTTCGAGTCATCCGCTGTCTAGTCAGCCATCCAGTGGTGGTGCAGTACTCGAAAGGATCCGACTGTAAAAAAAGACTAC
>NW_024634659.1:0-329 GCF_008729295.1 Plectropomus leopardus
GTTTTCAGCTGTTTTTGGGACATGTCATTTTTGGACATTTTTGCCATACTATAGCCTTGCTCTTTTGGTCATTTTCTTTGACATGCTATATTATGCTCTTTTTGGCCATTGTTGCACATTTTAATGCTACAGCATGTCTCAGCACACAATTTTATGCTGTTTTGAGGTGTTTTCAGTTGTTTTTGGGACATGTCATTGTTTTGACATTTTTGCCATACTATAGCCTTGCTTTTTATGTGATTTTTTCGACATCCTATGTTTTGCTGTTTTTGACCATTTTTAAAGATGTAATTGCTACGGCATGTCTCAGCACACAATTTTATGTTGTT
>NW_024634660.1:0-5000 GCF_008729295.1 Plectropomus leopardus
ACACTCACACACTGACATATCCCAGACTGTCAGCAGCTACACTCACACACTGAGGAGGAGGAGACTCAACATCATTCATGTTTTTCATCTATAAACATAGTTGCATCATGAAAAAAACTGACATTTTTCATCTGAAAATTAATGAATATTTGATATTTATAATTAGACTGATGTTGTAGAGCGGGCCCTAAAGGGTTAACGTGTGAGGTGACGTCAGTTATTATCACATCAGTTTAAGCTCCAAAATGAAACAGATGATGCTGTTTCTGGTGACATTTGGTTGTTTTTCAGTGACACATTGTTTTTTAGAAACAAACTGTACCATTTCTGGTGGCATTTGTGCGCTGAACCTGAGTGTTCTTCAGCTGCACATGAAACTGTTTCAATGACGCTCATGCACCAAATCTGTGGGGTTTTTTGTTTTTTTTTTTAAATGAATGCATTAGATTGTTTCTAGTCATGTTTGAGCACAGAACCTGGGTGTTTCTCAGCAACAAGTCGCAGTGTTTCGAGTGATGTTTGTGCACTGAATCTGGGTGTTTTTTTTAGCAACACATCACAATTATTCAGTGCTGTTTTCATTATCACATTCCTTTACTGAACCTGTGTGTTTTTCGGTGACACATCGTGGTGTTTATAGTAGCATTTGTGGACCAAACTTGGGTGTTTTTTCATTGTTGTTTTGGAGCAAATCACATTATTTTAGGTGACGTTTGTGCACCAAATCTGGGCATTTTTAGCGCACCATTTCTAATCACATTCCTTCACTGAACCTGTGTGTTTTTTAGCAGCACATCACGCTGTTGTCTAACATGCTTTTGCAGAGTCTGGGTGATTTTCAGCAGCACTATTTTGACTAATACTTTGTGGTGTTTCTAATAGCATTTGTGTAACAAACTTTGGTGTTTTTATAATAAAATATCACAACTGAGAGTCAACAAGTTCACTTCAAGCTGCAGACTCCCTTTTGCATAATAAACCATGTTCATATGAACAGAGGTTTAAAAATGAGCTGCTCATAGACCGAGGCGACCTGCAGGGAGAACAAGACTGACATGTCAATAATAAAGTCAATAGTCGATAATATTCTCTGCAGTTATCCGATGACATTCATTGTTTGAACTTTGCAAACAAATCATGTAAAATATACATATATATATATATATATATATATGTGGCCAGAGTGTCTAAGTGAGCTGTTGTGCAGCTCCCCGTGAGTATATTCATATCCCAGAGGTCTGCAGCCTTTTGCTGTGGTGATGTTTTGGGGTGTTTCCTCTCTGCAGGACTCAAACTGTCCACCAGAGGGAGCCACAAGTCTAGTTTTTGGGATCAAGTCCATTCAAATCAAGTCAATTCTATTTATGTTCTTTCCATTATCACAAATCACAATTTTCCTCAGAGGGCTTCACAGCAGACGACATCCCTCAGTCCTTAGACATCGACTGAGGAAAAACTCCCTAAAAAACCCTTTAACAGGGAAAAAAAGGTCGATCAACTTCCTAATTTACAGAAAACGTGGAAAAGCGCCACAGCTGCTCGTCCTGCTGGATTAAAGTCTTTCCTTCAGTGTTTCACTGAACTCTGAGCTCATTCTGATAAAATGCATCAACAGGTGATATTATAATAGTTTATGCATAAATAAATATTCATTTATGATGAGATTGTATTCACAGCTATAGAATCTACAGCCTGTAAATAGTCTCTTGTTTTTTTCTTTGTCATTGAAACATTTTGTGAAATGTTGTTCTGTTTAACAAAATGCTACTGGGTTTTTGTTGTTGCTGTTGTTGTTGTTGTTGTTGTTGTTGTTTTTAAAATGTTGCTGTGTTTTGTATAATGTTAAGACAATAAAAAAGAGAAAAATAATAAATACAATCATCATTTTTTTTTCCTTGAAATATCAAGAAAACACCATTTTCTGTCAACCTACTTAAAAAAACATTCTATAAATAATAAACGATCTGCAGTTCTTTGTAACAGGTGGAAGTTGTACTATATTATAACATTTAATTAATATGCTGAATAACAAATTTATATTTTTCCTTTTACATTTGAAGAAATTAACGTGTCAAAAAATATGAAATGTCATGTCATTAATTAACAGTAAATTTAAACATATTTAAAATCATTAAAATTAATTTAAAAGAGTGTATCTGTTGTCATCTGAAGGCATCTGTGACATTTTTCCACACGGTTCTCTGTTTTCTGCTGATGACGTGTGAGTGACGCTGATGGAGGTGGAGGTGTGGTGAGTATTAACTTGAGTACTTTGGAGGATGATGATGATGATGATGAAGATGATGATGGTGATGATGAAGATGATGAGATGTCAAGGTGCGAACTGCAAAAAAGACTTCCGCTCGGAGCCTTCAAAATAAAATTAAAAAGCCTTTTTTTAATTCTTTTATTTTACCAGGATGTTTTTTTATTTCAAAATGTCACATGACAGTAACATCTACATCTGTTACAGTCCAACCTGTTCTCTTACGTAGCAGGAAAAATATATTTTATTTTAATGACTGCTTGTTGAAGTTGTTCGGATTTTATGCCGGATATATATATATAAAATCAGGCTTTTATTCTGAAAATGAAGAGAAAAAAATATGATCGGAAGTGTTGTTTCATTTTTTTGCTGGCGGAGCGGAGAAAGGAGGTGATGGTGATGGAGGGAGGAGGAAGAGGAGGGGGGAGAGGAAGGCTGATGTGTGCTGATCAGCAGCAGGTCTGATGGTGATGATGATGGTGATGATGATGATGATGATGATGATGATGATGATGGTGATGCTGTGAGTCAGAGAGCGGAGGGTTCAGGATGCTCACAGCCGCTCCGGAGTAGACAAACCCCGCACACGGAGAGACCGAGGAGCCGCCGGAGGCGACACGGTGAGTCCGCAGACATCACACCGACTCTCACGCACCGTCCGCGGGGAGCGGGCGAACAGCAGCCCGGCGGCGGGGCTCCGCGCTGGGGCTGATTCCATCAGCAGGGTCGCTGCTGCCGGGGATTTGATTTCATCACCGTGCATGTGTGTGTGTGTGTGTGTGTGTGTGTGCGTGATTGTGCACGTTCATCCAAACTACCGGGTGCGCGTGCCCGGCCGTGCGCGTG
This sequence comes from Plectropomus leopardus, assembly GCF_008729295.1. NCBI lineage: Eukaryota > Metazoa > Chordata > Actinopteri > Perciformes > Serranidae > Plectropomus > Plectropomus leopardus. The sequence goes on from NW_024634660.1 coordinate 3,113, forward strand.
CCCGAGCCCACGTCTGTATGGACGGGAGTCAGAGTGATTAGCATGATGAGAGGAGGTAACGACTCAGACTGAGAACAAAGCAGCAGGTCAGCTGAGTGCGTGCGTGTGTGCGTGTGCGCGCGTGTTGTATAAGTATGTTGTGTGTTGTGACGACACAGAGCACGAGAGTCTGTCAGTGTCAGTCTGTCAGGACTCAGCACAGAAATATCACAGGAGCACCACAAAGATGAAGTACATGTTACAGTATTTTGTTGTATTATAATATTATTATCAGAGTATTAGCGGCAGCGGTGGTAGAAATATTCACACCCTGTACTGTAAAAGTAGACCAAAAATAACCATAACAAATTTACTCCATCACAAGATAAAGTACAGTCACGGTACAATGCTCTATCAAAAAGTACCCTCATGCATTTTTAACCCTTTCAAACGAGAGCATAGTGGTCTGATTTTTCTAAAACATGGGGGAAAAAGCATCGGCCAACTTCACAAGAAATGTCTCTCAAATGGCGAGAAAAAAAGTAAAAGGTGAGGAAGAAAATTACCTGAAAATTAATTTTAAAATGGGGGCAAGAATTATTTTTAATTAATTATTAATTATTTTTAAAAATCTTTGAAAACTTCATTTATAATCAATATAATTTGTTTAAAAACCTGTGATAGGAAAAACAAATATGCATGTATTTTGGTGATTTTCTGCACTTTTTTTGGGTCACATGTCTGTCCATGAGCTTATCGTGGCATCACATTAATGACATAAGAGCCTAAATTTATCACCATGCTGTATCTGCAGCGCTGAGTCACCACGACACGATGCAATCGCCAAACTTCCGTCATGAAACAGTGTGATTTTAAATGTGTTGCGTCATGCTGGGTTTTGTGGTAATCAGTTGTGATATATTTGTTGTCATTTTTAAACTGAAAATTCTGTCCTAAAAAAAACCAAAAAACTTTGTAAACATCAGTTTGAACTGTTGAAGATTTTCAGTCTTTATCTCACTTCAACCATTTTCATTGTAGCAAAATAGTGGAATGGAAAAGCAAGTGAATTTATTATTCTAGCAGGCTCCCAAAAGTTTAATTTTTATTTGCAATATTAATAATTTATCAATATTTGGAGTCTGTGTTGGAAAGATATTGCAAAACTATACTGTATTGATTTTTTGCATCACCCCTATTAAGTTGCAACCAGAGAGTAACACCCCCCCCCCCGTGATATTTTTTTATCATTTATGAGGATTAATACTACTACTACTAATAATAATATTAATTATTTGTTGGTGTCGATGAGATTGAAGCAGCAGACGTGAAAATTCTGTAAGGAAGCGGCTGTTTTCTCTGGACTGCTCACTCTGCAGAAACTGCTGCTTCTCGATATCTTTTCTGCAAAAATACAACTTTTCACTGAAGGATCGAGTTCTGTCTTCAGTGAGACAGTGAATGAATAAAATGACCCAGTTGTGACTACAAAGCAAAGCTCTGACCCGAAGGCAGGTGGGACCGTGCTGGTTCAGCTCGCCCTCCGTACTTTGAATCCTGTCGTCGGTCACTTCTCTGTTTGAAAGCAGCAGTCGGCCGGAGGCAGAGCAGCTGAATGTATTTCATTCATCCGGTTTGGTTTTAAATCCTAATGTTTTAGCAAAGAGTCGTGTTTGTGAAATATGAGACTTGGATTGCACTGCGTGGGTTGTGTGTGAGTTTGTAGTAATACTGTGATACTGTACACAGTACAACTCATTCGTTTCCATTTCATTTTATCGATCTTATTTAAACCGTCAGAAAAGACAGTGAGGGACAACACTCATGTTCAGGTTCACAGGACAAACAACGTCGACAGCAACACAAGAAGAATTCAGAGCATCGTCAGTTTAGACACAAACGAAAACTA
>NW_024634661.1:0-222 GCF_008729295.1 Plectropomus leopardus
GTCATTTTTTCGACGTGCTAAATTTTTGGGTTTTTGACCGTTTTTGCACCAGTCTGTGCTATAGCGTGTCTCAGCACGCTAGTTTATGCTGTTTTGAGGTGTTTTCAGCTGTTTTTGGAACATGTCATATTTTGACCTTTTTCCATACTATAGCCTTGCTTCTTCGGTCATTTTATTGATGTGCTAAATGTTTGTGTTTTGGGTCATTTTTGCAACAGTGTA
>NW_024634662.1:0-305 GCF_008729295.1 Plectropomus leopardus
CACGTTTTAATGATATGGCGTGTCTCAGCACGCTATTTTATGCTGTTTTTACATGTTTTCAACTGTTTTTGGGACATGTCAAATTTTGACATTTTTGCTATACTATAGCCTTGCTGTTTTTTGTCATTTTTTCGACATACTATATTATGGTGTTTTAGGCTGTTTTTGCACATTTCAGTGCTACAGCGTGTCTCAGCACGCTAGTTTATGCAGTTTTTACGTGCTTTCAGCCTTTTTTAGGACATGTCAAATTTTGAAATTTTTGCCATACTATAGCCTTGCTTTTTTTGTCATTTTTTCGACAT
>NW_024634663.1:0-559 GCF_008729295.1 Plectropomus leopardus
TATAGCCTTGCATCTTCGGTCATTTTTTGGACATACCAAATTATGGTGTTTTTGGCCCTAATTGCAACTTTCTTTGCAATGGCATGTCTCGACAGGCTACTTAATTTGCTCTAATGTCGTTTTCAGCTGTTTTTCTGACATGTCATTTTTGACATTTTTTCCATACTATAGCCTTGCATCTTCGGTCATTTTTTGGACATGCCAAATTATTGCGTTTTAGGTCCTTTTTACAACTTTCTTTGCAATGGCATGTCTCGACAGGCTACTTAATGTGTTTTAAAGTGGTTTTCAGCTGTTTTCGTCATGTCATATTTTGACATTTTCGCCTTGCATCTTCGGTCATTTTTTGGACATGCCAAATTATGGTGTTTTTGGTCCTTTTTACAACTTTCTTTGCAATGGTATGTCTCGACAGGCTGTTTAATGAGTGTTAATGTTGTTTTCAGCTGTTTTTGGGACATGTCACATTTTGACATTTTTGCCATACTATAGCCTTGCATCTTCGGTCATTATTTGGACATGCCAAATTATAGCGTTTTTGGTCCTTTTAACAACTTTC